>NW_022474019.1:0-26160 GCF_009819795.1 Aythya fuligula | reverse complement strand
TCTTCACCAGCTTCGTTGCCCTTCTCTGGACTCTCCCAAGCACCTCCATGTCCTTCTTGTAGTGAGGAACCCAAAACTGAACACAGCACTTGAGGTGCGGCCTCACCAGAGCCGAGTACAGGGGGACAATCACTTACTTAGACCTGCTGGCCACACTGCTTCTTGTACAAGCCAGGATGCTGTTGGCCTTCTTGGCCACCTCAGCACACTGCTGGCTCATATTCAGCTGACCATCAACCAATACTCTCAGGTCCTTCTCTGCCAGGCAGCTCTCCAACCACTCATCTCTCAGCCTGTAGCTCTGCTTGGGGTTGTTGTGCCCCAGGTGCAGGACCCGGCACTTGGCCTTGTTGAACTTCATAGAGTTGACCTCAGCCCACCGGTCCAGCCTATCCAGATCCTCCTGCAGTGCCTTCCTACTCGTGAGCAGATCGACACACGCACCTAACTTGGTGTCATCTGCAAACTTACTGAGGGTGCACTTGATCCTCTCATCCAGATCATTGATAAAGATATTAAAGGGAACTGGCCCTAGTACTGAGCCCTGATGGACTCCACTAGTGACTGGCCTCCAACTGGATTTAACTCCATTCTCCACGACTCTTTGGGCCTGTCTATCCAGCCAGTTTTTAATCCAAGAAAGCGTATGCCAGTCCAAGCCATGAGCAACCAGTTTCTTGAGGAGAATGCTGTGGGAAACAGTGTCAAAAAGCTTACTGAAGTCATGGTAGACCACATCCACTGCCTTTCCCTCATCCCCTAAGCGCGGCACTTTGTCATAGGAGGAGATCAAGTTTGTCAAGCAGGACCTGCCTTTCATAAACCCATGCTGACTGGGCCTGATCACCTAGTTGCCCTGCAAGCGCTGCGTGATAAGATAATCTGCTCCATGAGCTTCCTTGGCACTGAGGTCAAACTAATAGGCCTATAGTTTGCCAGGTCTACCCTCTGGCCCTTCTTGCAGATGACTGTCACATTTGCTAGCTGCCAGTCAACTGGGACCTCCCCTGATAGCCAGGATTGCCAATAAATGATGGAAAGCGGCTTGGCCAGCTCTTCCGCCAGTTCTCTCAGTACGCTCGGGTGGATCCCATCCAGCCTCATCGACTTGCGTACATCGAAGTGCTGTAGCAGGTTGCTAACCATTTCCTCGTGGATTGTGGGGGCCACATTGTGCTCCCCATCCCCTTCCACCAGTTTAGGGTACTGGGTATCTAGAGAACAGCTGGTCTTGCTGCTAAAGACTGAGGCAAAAAAAGGCATTAAGCACCTCAGCCTTTTCCTCATCTCTCCTCTCTAAGTTTCCCCCCACATCCAGTTAAAGGATGGAGACTCTCCTTAGTCCTCCTTTTCATGTTAATGTATTTATAAAAACATTTCCTTTTATCTTTAACAGTAGTAGCCTGACTGAGCTCCAGATGAGCTTTTGGCCCTTCTAATTTTTTCCCTGCACATCCTTACAAAACCCTTATAATTCTTCTGAGTGGCCCACCCTCTTTTCAAAATATCGCAAAACCTCTTTTTTTTTTTTTTTTTTTTTTTTTTTTTTTTCCTAAGCTCTAGCACTCTAGCCTCAAATCTCTGTTCAGCCAGGCCGGCCTTCTTCCACACTGGCTCATCTCTGGGCGCCTGGGGACACACCGCTCCTGAGCCATTAAGATTTCCTTCTTGAGGAGTGCCCAGCCTTCCAAGACTCCTCTGCCCTACAGAACTGCCTCCCAAGGGACTCTAGCAACCAGTGTCCTAAACACCTCAAAGTCAGCCCTCTGGAAGCCCAAGGCAGCAGTTTTACTGATCCTTCTCCTGACTTCGCCAAGAATAGAGAACTCTACTATTTCATGGTCACTCTGCCCAAACAGCTCCTGACCACCACCTCTCCCACCAGTACTTCTCTGTTTGTGAACAGAAGATCTAGCGGGGCACCTCCCCTGGCAGGCTCACTAACCAGCTGCATCAGGAAACTATCTTCCATGCTCTCCAGAAACCTCCTAGACTGTTTCCTCTGAGATGTATTGCATTTCCAGAATACATCTGGGAGGTTGAAGTCCCCCATCAGAACAAGAGCTGATGATTTCACAACGTTTGCCAGATGCCTGTAGAACTCCTCATCCATCTCCTCATTCTGGTTTGGCAGTCTGTAACAGACCCCCACCAGGATGCTTGCCTTGTTGGCCTTCCTGCCGATCCTAACCCACAGGGGCTCAACCTTATTTCCAGTCTCAAGTTCCACAACATCAAAACACTCTCTAATATGGAGAGCCACACCACCACCCCTTCTGTGCTGCCTGTCCCTTCTGAAGAGCCCACAGCCAGTCATTGCAGCACTCCAGTCATGGGGGTTGCTGACGGTCGAAGAACAGCAGGTGCCAATCGCTACCACGACTGTGCACCGGCGGCAATATTGCACCAACCGAGACTCCCTGATTCCCATCCATAAGCTAATTTGTCAACTGGAGAACCAGGGAGTGATCAGCAAGACTCATTCACCTTTTAATAGTCCCATACGGCCAGTGCAAAAGTCTACTGGTGAGTGGAGACTAACAGTGGAGACTATCGTGGCCTAAACAAAGTCACACCACTGCTAAGTGCTGCAGTGCAGGACTCCAGTATGAACTGGAATCTAAGGCAGCCAAGTGGTGTGCCACAATTGATATCGCTAATGCATTTTTCTCTATCCCTTTAGCAGCAGAGTACAGGCCACAGTTTGCTTTCACTTGCAGGGGAGTCCACTACACCTGGAAATTGGCTGCCCCAGGAGTTTGAACACAACCCTACCATTTGCCATGGACTGATCCAGTCTGCGCTGGAACAAGGGGAAACTCCTGAACACCTTCAGTACACCGATTACATCGTGTGGGGTGACACAGCAGAGGAAGTTCTTGAGAAATGGAAGAAAATAGTCCAAATCCTTCTGAAGGCCAATTTTGCCATAAAACAAAACAAAGTCAAAGGACCTGCATGAGAGATCCAGTTTTTAGGAATAAAATGGCAAGATGGACG
Organism: Aythya fuligula; assembly: GCF_009819795.1. Taxonomy (NCBI): domain Eukaryota; kingdom Metazoa; phylum Chordata; class Aves; order Anseriformes; family Anatidae; genus Aythya; species Aythya fuligula. Next base: position 23,160 of record NW_022474019.1, on the reverse strand, counting down.
CTGTCAAATCCCAATGGATGTGATCAACAAAATAACAGCTATGTCTCCACCAACTAGCAAAAAAGAAACACAAACTTTCCTAGGTGTCATGGGGTTTTGGAGAATGCACATTCCAAATTACAGTCCGATTGTAAACCCACTCTACCAAGTAACCCATAAGAAGAATGAGTTTGAATGGGGCCCTGAGCAACGACAAGCCTTTGAACAAATTAAGCAGGAATTAGTTCATGCAGTAGCCCTTGGGCCAGTCCGGCCAGGAACAGATGTAAAGAATGTGCTCTACACCACAGCCGGGGAGAATGGTCTCACCTGGAGTCTCTGGCAGAAAGAACCTGGGGAAAGTCAAGGTCAGCCCCTAGGGTTTTGGAATCAGGGATACAGAGGATCTGAGGCCTACTGCACTCCAACCAAAAAAGAGATATTGGCAGCATATGAAGGAGTTCAACCTGCTTCAGAAATGGTTGGTATTGAAGCACAGCTCCTTCTGGCACCCCAACTGCCAGTACTAGGCTGGATGTTCAAAGGAATGGTCCCCTCTACACATCATGCAACTGATGCTACATGGAGTAAGTGGCTTGCACTGATTACTCAGCGGGCTCAGATAGGAAACCCCAGTCACCCAGGAATCTTGGAACATCAGAGATGGAAGGCTGCTGTATGGAATCCTACATGACGAGTTGCAGAAGCTGCTGAGCGAGAAGGTGAATCGAGTCAGTTTGCAGAAGCGAAAGCTATCCAGCTGGCTTTAGACACTGCTGAATGAGAAAAGTGGCCAGTTCTCTATCTCTACACTGATTCGTGGATGGTAGCAAATGCCCTGTGGGGGTGATTACAGCAATGGAAGCAGAACAACTGGCTGCACAGGGGTAAACCCATCTGGGCTGCTGCATTGTGGCAAGATATTGCTGGCCAGGTAGAGAACCTGGTTGTAAAGGTACTCCATGTAGATGCTCATGTGCCCAGGAATTGGGCTACTGAAGAACAAAACAACCAGCTGTAGTGGGTTTACGTGGCAAGGTTTTGGTAGCAGGGGGCCATAGGGGTGGTTTCTGTGAGAAAGATCTAGAAGCTGCCCCATGTTTGGGAAGGGCCCCGTTGTTTTCCAGAGCTGAGCCAATAAGCGATGTTGTTTGCGCCTCTGTGAGAGCATATTTAAGGCAGGGAAAAAAAACGCTGCGCCACACAGCAGCTGGGACAGTGAAGGGAGTGAGGAACGGCACCAAGGTCAGTGTAGAAGGAGGGGGAGAGGTGCTCCAGGCGCTGGAGCAGAAGTCCCCTGTGGCCTGTGGTGAGGACCATGGTGAAGCAGGATGTCCCCCTGCAGCCCATGGAGTACCACGGTGGAGCAGGGTTCCACGCTGCAGCCCGTGGAGGAGACCACGGTGGAACAGGTGGCCCTGCACCGACGGAGGCTGCCGCCTGTGGAAGACCCCTGCCGGAGCAGATTCCGGGCCGGACCTGTAGCCCGTGGAGAGGAGACCACGCAGGAGCAGGTGACCTGGCAGGAGCTGCTGCCCGTAGGGGAGCCAGGTTGGAGCAGTTTTCTCCTGAGGGATGGACGCCGTGGTACGGACCCATATCTGGAGCAGTTCTGGAAGAGCTGCTGCCTGTGGGAAGCCCACGCTGGATCAGTTCATCAAGGACTGCATCCCGTGGGTGGGACCCCACAGCACAGGGGACAGAGTGATTGAGAAGGAGCGGCAGAGAAGAAGTGCTGTAGACTGACCATAAACCCCATTCCCCCGTTCCCCTGCGCCACTCGGGTGGAGGAGGTGGAAGAGGGTGGATGGGGGGGGGAAGGTGCTTTTGGTTTCTTTCCTTTGTTTCTCACTTCTCTAGCTTGTTAGTAATGAGCAATAAATCTTACTATCTTCTTATGCTGAGTCTGTTTTGCCCGTTACAATAATTATTGTGTGATTTTCTCATCCTTATCTCAACCCTTGAGCCCTTTTCACATATTTTCTCCCCATTCCTCCTTGAGGAGGGGGAGTGAGAGAGCGGCTGTGGTGGAGCTCGGCTGCCCACTCGAGCGGAACCACAACACCAGCAGGTGGATCAGGCTACTAAGATTGAAGTGGATCAGGTGGGCCTGGACTGGCAACATAAAGGTGAATTATTTATAGCTCAATGGGCCCATGACACCTCGGGCCATCAAGGTAGAGATGCAACATACAGATGGGCTCATGATTGAGGGGTGGACCTGACCATGGACACTATAGCACAGGTTATTCATGATTATGAAATATGTGCTGCAATCAAGCAAGCCAAACACTCAAAGCCTCTTTGGTATGGAGGACAATGGCTGAAATATAATATGAATATGGAGAGGCCTGGCAGATTGATTACATCACTCTCCCTCAAACCCGCAATCGTAAGTGCCACATACTTACACCGGTGGAAGCAACCACCAGATGGCTGGAAACATATCCTGTGCCCCATGCCACTGCCAGGAACACTATCCTGGGCCTTGAAAAGCAAGTCCTATGGCAACATGGCACATGGCACACAGAAAGAATTGAGTCAGACAATGGGATTAATTTCCAAAACAACCTTACGGACACTTTGGCCAAAGAGCATAGCACTGAATGGGTGTATCACATCCCCTATCATGCACCAGCCTCTGGGAAAGCTGAACGATACAACGGACTGTTAAAGACTACACTGAAAGCAATGAATGCTGGGACACTCAAAAACTGGAATAAACATTTGGCAAAGGCCACCTGGTTAGTCAATACTAGGGGATCTGCCAACTGAGCTGGACCTGCCCAATCGAACCTGTTATGTACTGTAGAAGGGGATAAAGGTCCTGTAGTGCAGGTAAGAAACATGCTTGGTAAGACAGTCTGTGCTATTCCTGCCTCACGAAAAGGCAAACCCATTCATGGGATTGCTTTTGCACAGAAAGCTGGATGCACTTGGTGGGTAATACAAAAAATGCGGAGGTCCGGTGTGTACCTCAAGGGGATTTAATACTGGGTGGGAAGAGCCCATGAGTTGAATTTTATTATGTAAATTATTATGTAATACTGTATGTCATCACTACTATGACTGCTATATGTCAATGTTGTGTTAATGGTATCACAGCAACAGCCACACAGATAATTATGAAAGAATTTTGATAGAAATGGATAAGCACAGAGATGTGATGGAATGAGAACGGGCTTCAGCGTGTGACAATCTAAAATCACATACCATCTCTTTTGCCCTGAAAGACAGCAGTGACAGATGGAGCCAAAACTCAGTCACAGACAGTGCAAACCCAGTGGACATTGTAGATACCATAGATGACAATGATGATTAATTAGAATATATTGGAAACAGTGTAACCTGGACATAAAATAAATACATCGGAATAAGGGCTGGATGTAAGTCCTGATTTCAGCTAGGATAGAGTAAATTTTACTCCTAGTAGCTAGTAGGGTGCAATGTTTTGGATTAGAAAAAGAAGAGTGTTAACAGCACAAGGATACAATTCAGGCATCCCTGCTGACATACTTGTGGACTCGTAGCTGACTTGTATCACCGAGAAAAAGAAGGCACATGTAAAGAAGCATGCGCGAGCCATCAGTGCCCCACAATCCATAACCACAGTCACGATGCGAAGGCCACTTGTTCTCGCACATTCCCTGCGAAGAGCAGGAACAGTCCACCTGGTTGTCTTGAAATGCGCACACACCCCCTCCCCCAAACTGGCAGCTAAACCCCTTCCACTCCCCAGATTTACAGTTGCAGGCCCGTTTGCTTCTGCCTGATGTCCTGTGGAGCACCTGCTAGCACTTGGCCGGTCAGATCGTGAGCGCTGCGGCAGGCGCTGATGCTGCGTCTGTTGCTAGCACAGCTCCACAGCGCCACGGCTGCAGCCTGAAGCTCTTCCCGGCCGCCAGATGGAGGCGCTGGGCATACACCGCATGGCAGGGCGGGGAAAGGGCCTTTTGTGAAGGGCAGGACTACGCTGCTGAGTGGCCCTCCCGGACGTGGGATGGGCCACGACAGGCAATCCCTCCCACCATCCTGCAGTGGCGGGCACCATTTTGTTTCATGCCGCACTCCACAGTGAGGAGCCGCCATTTTGTGAAAGGGCCCATCCCACTTCTTTCCGTACCGCTGCCTGATTGGCTTAGCCAGCTTTGTTTTTAAAACCCTGTCATCTTCTCATTCCTCCCTCTGATTGGCTGCCTGCTTCCAGACCGGGAAGGTCTCACGTGTAGGAAATGTTTATGTTTCTCTAGAGCCGTGCTGGGTGTTTGCCCACGTGCTGGCACCGGGGGCTGCTGGTGGCCTCTGAGAAGTAGCCGGTATCGGCGCCATGCAATCTGGCAAGGCCGGTTCCAGCGGCACTGCCGCAGAGCAGGACAGAACTCAGCTGCCAAGAAGGCGGGGCCTCGGGACAAAAGGTGCTACGAAAGGGCAGCCTAAAAGGGTAAAATGCTGCTCAGCAGTGGGGAGCGAGGAGGAAAAAGTGTGAGAAACAGCTGTGCAAAGTGTAAGGTGAGAGCTGGAGCGGGAGTAAGGAGGGGGAGGAAGGGTTTGGAGGGGCAAGACAAAGAAGAGGAGGAACAGGAGGAGGAGCAGAAGGAGGAGCAGAAGGAGGAGGAAGAGCAGGGGGTGGTTGTGGCGCCAGAATCAAAATTCTAGTGCAGCGCAGCCCATGGAAGACAGCACGCCGGAGCAGGTCGATGTGTCCTGAGGGAAGCTGCAGCCCCCAGAGAGCATGCACAAGAGCCTGCGGGGCACCGTGCATGGGCAAAGCAAGCCGTCCTCCATAGCCTGCAGCTCTGGCAGCTTTGGAGTCTCTTTTCAGCTAGCGTCCCATCGGAAGAGCCCCTGCAGAGTCTGGACCTGTGAGCCATATTCTTAGGTTGCTGCACGCTCCTTGATGCTGTGGCCGCCTGGGCAAGTTTGGCCCGGCATCTTCAGTATTCCGTGTGGCTTTAAGGCATGGAAGGCCAGGCTACCCCTCACGCATCCCTGCTGACATACTTGTGGACTCGTAGCTGACTTGTATCACCGAGAAAAAGAAGGCACATGTAAAGAAGCATGCGCGAGCCATCAGTGCCCCACAACTTCAAACTCCATAACCACAGTCACGATGCGAAGGCCACTTGTTCTCGCACATTCCCTGCGAAGAGCAGGAACAGTCCACCTGGTTGTCTTGAAATGCGCACACACCCCCTCCCCCAAACTGGCAGCTAAACCCCTTCCACTCCCCAGATTTACAGTTGCAGGCCCGTTTGCTTCTGCCTGATGTCCTGTGGAGCACCTGCTAGCACTTGGCCGGTCAGATCGTGAGCGCTGCGGCAGGCGCTGATGCTGCGTCTGTTGCTAGCACAGCTCCACAGCGCCACGGCTGCAGCCTGAAGTTCTTCCTGGCCACCAGATGGCGGTGCTGGGCATACTTTAGCTGGCAGCTAAACGCCTTCCACTCCCCAGATTAATGTTGCAATCTCATTTTCTTATGCATCAGCTTTATGCTTTGGAAACCTTATCTCTAATACGAATTGCACCTAAATCCTTTTTTCTTCAGCATGCCAACCTGTAGAGGGGATAGGAGATATTTTTACTACCTATCAATTCTCCCTTTCTCCTGCAGCTCCCACTTATACCCAGAGATGGTTATGATAGTTCTCCAGGATTTTGAATATTCTTGGGATATTCACACCGACATGTTGTTATTGTTATATCTCCTGAATTCACTTATTTTCTTTAAGGTTAAACAGGGACTTAGGAATGCCATCCTGAGATTTTTCCCGAGGCTGGATATTTGTGAGTGGCAGCAAGTGCGGGATGATATGGATTGGTATCTAGAGCAGTGGATAACTCCAGTGTTTTTGAAATTCAGCCCTGAACAACTGGAAATTCTTAAAAAACTGGTAGAACACTTGAAAAAGGGATGTCATGACTCTGGCAATTCCAAAGAGACACAATTCACTGTAGCGTGCCATGGTCTGGCCGTTGCCTATCGAGCTTCAACCGATGGTACTATAAATCTAGGGACAGACCCTGTGGCCACTCCAAATCCTGAGACAGGCCCAATGGCCACTGCAGCCCCTGCAGCCACTCCAACCCCTACAATGGACCCTGCGGCCACTGCAGCCCGTGCAGCCACTCCAACCTCTGCAGCCACTTCAGCCCCTGTGGCCTCTCCAGCTCCTGTGGCTTTTCCAGCCCCTGCAGCTTCTCCAGCCCCTGTGGCTACTGCAGCCCCTATAGTTTCTTCAGCCCCTGCGGTCTTTCCAGCTCCCATGACTTCTCCAGCTCCTGTGGCCTCTCCAGCTCCTGTGGCCACTCCAGCTCCTGCGGCCAGTCCAACCCCTGTGATTGGCCCAGCGGTGGTTCCAGCTCCTGTGACAAGCCCAGCAGTCATTCCAGCCCCTGTGGCAGGTCTTGTGGCTGGGTCAGAGAAATGAACTGTAGCAGTGCAAGCTGCCCCTGTAGACATGGTGAAAAAAGTGGTATAGAGAGTCAAATTGTTTCGAATACAGAGAAGCTCCTGCTAAGACTAAGCATAGAAAAGATGAGGCCGGACCATCAGAGGAACAGGAGGATGAAGATGAAGATGTCAAATAAGCAACAGTAACTACCCGAAAACCATACCAGTGTGAGCTACGAGATGTGCGAAAAGATTTTGGTTGCTGTATAGGTGAGCAGCTTGTCACCTGGCTGCTCCGGTGCTGGGACACCGGAGCCAATTGTCTGGAATTAGAGGGCACGGAAGCCAGGTGGCTGGGATCCCTTGCTAGAGATGCAGACATCGACAAAGCAGTTGAAGATGGAGCGCCACCATTCAGCCTCTGGAGGCACCTCCTGTCAGCTGTGAAGGAAAGATACCCCTTCAAGGAAGAACTCGTATGTCTACCAGGCAAGTGGACCACTATGGAGAAGGGAATCCAGTACCTGAGGGAATGAACCATACGAGAGGTGATTTATAGGGACCTAGACAACGAACGAATATCCACAGATCCAGATGAAGTCCAGTGTACACGACCCTAGTGGCAGAAGCTTGAACAGAGTGCGCCATCATCATATGCCAGCTCATTGGCAGTAATGGCCTGGAAAGAACATGAGGAACCCACAGTGGATGAAGTGACTGAACAATTCTGGCAGTACAAAGAAAGCCTCTCCTCTTCCCTACACGCCTGCATCTCAGCTGTGGAGAAACTTTCTGAAGAGTTTTACCAACTTAAAGAGAATTTATTCTCCTCCCCACCTGTACAAAGTAGTCTCCACCAACTAAAAGAGCATACTTTGGAGAAACTTTCTGAAGAGGTCCACCAATTTAAAGAGAGTTTATTTTCCTCCCCACCTGTACAAACCAGTGTCAGCTATCAGCGGTAAGCGTCCGTCCATGCAAGGAAGACGATAAAGCGTGTACACACCCCTTGCCCCCCTGTGGTTTTACCTACGTGACCATGGAGAGGACATGAGAAAATGGGATAGAAAATCTACCTCAACCCTAGACGCACAGGTAAGTGAGTTGCAAAGAAAAATAACTGGGAAAAAGGGGTTCTCTGAGAAGTTTGCTGCTCCAACTTCCAGCAGTCAGTCCTTCAGACACGGAAATGAAGATTCTGACCAGGATTAGAGAGGCCTTGCGTCCAGCCAGCGGGTGGAAAGGGACAATCGAGTTTATTGGACTGTGTAGATTCTATGGCCTGGCACGTCAGACACACAGAAGTAAAAGGCTTTAGTAGACACCGGTGCACTGTGAACTGTAATGCCCTCAAGCTATAAAGGGCCAGAAGCCATCTGTATTTATGGGGTGATGGGTGGATCCCAGCAGTTAACTGTACCGGAGGCTGAGGTGAGGAATAACTGGGAATAACTGGCAAAAGCACTGTATTGTGACTGGCCTGGATGCTCCATGCATCCTTGGCATAGACTATCTCAGAAGAGGATATTTCAAGGACCCAAAAGGGTTCCGGTGGGATTTTGGCATAGCTGCCTTAGAGACAGAGGACATTAAACAGTTGTCTACCTTGCCTGGTCTCTCAGAGGACCCTTCTGTTATGAGGTTCACAGAATCACAGAATCATCTAGGTTGGAAGAGACCTCCAAGATCACCTAGTCCAACCTCTTACCTATTACTAACAAGTCCTCCACTAAACCATATCACTAAGATCTACATCTAAACGTCTTTTAAAGACCTCCAGGGATGGTGACTCCACCGCTTCCCTGGGCAGCCCGTTCCAATGCCTCACAACCCTTTCAGCAAAGAAGTTTTTCCTAATAACCAAACCTAAACCTCCCCTGGGACAACTTTAGCCCATTCCCCCTCGTCTTGTCACCAGGCACGTGGGAGAACAGACCAATCCCCACCTCGCTACAGCCTCCGTAACGTACCTGTAGAGAGCAAGAAGGTCGCCCCTGAGCCTCCTTTTCTCCAGGCTGAACAATCCCAGCCCCCTCAGCTGCTCCTCGTAAGACTTGTTCTCCAGACTCTTCACCAGCTTCGTTGCCCTTCTCTGGACTCTCCCAAGCACCTCCATGTCCTTCTTGTAGTGAGGAACCCAAAACTGAACACAGCACTTGAGGTGCGGCCTCACCAGAGCCGAGTACAGGGGGACAATCACTTACTTAGACCTGCTGGCCACACTGCTTCTTGTACAAGCCAGGATGCTGTTGGCCTTCTTGGCCACCTCAGCACACTGCTGGCTCATATTCAGCTGACCATCAACCAATACTCTCAGGTCCTTCTCTGCCAGGCAGCTCTCCAACCACTCATCTCTCAGCCTGTAGCTCTGCTTGGGGTTGTTGTGCCCCAGGTGCAGGACCCGGCACTTGGCCTTGTTGAACTTCATAGAGTTGACCTCAGCCCACCGGTCCAGCCTATCCAGATCCTCCTGCAGTGCCTTCCTACTCGTGAGCAGATCGACACACGCACCTAACTTGGTGTCATCTGCAAACTTACTGAGGGTGCACTTGATCCTCTCATCCAGATCATTGATAAAGATATTAAAGGGAACTGGCCCTAGTACTGAGCCCTGATGGACTCCTCTAGTGACTGGCCTCCAACTGGATTTAACTCCATTCTCCACGACTCTTTGGGCCTGTCTATCCAGCCAGTTTTTAATCCAAGAAAGCGTATGCCAGTCCAAGCCATGAGCAACCAGTTTCTTGAGGAGAATGCTGTGGGAAACAGTGTCAAAAAGCTTACTGAAGTCATGGTAGACCACATCCACTGCCTTTCCCTCATCCCCTAAGCGCGGCACTTTGTCATAGGAGGAGATCAAGTTTGTCAAGCAGGACCTGCCTTTCATAAACCCATGCTGACTGGGCCTGATCACCTAGTTGCCCTGCAAGCGCTGCGTGATAAGATAATCTGCTCCATGAGCTTCCTTGGCACTGAGGTCAAACTAATAGGCCTATAGTTTGCCAGGTCTACCCTCTGGCCCTTCTTGCAGATGACTGTCACATTTGCTAGCTGCCAGTCAACTGGGACCTCCCCTGATAGCCAGGATTGCCAATAAATGATGGAAAGCGGCTTGGCCAGCTCTTCCGCCAGTTCTCTCAGTACGCTCGGGTGGATCCCATCCAGCCTCATCGACTTGCGTACATCGAAGTGCTGTAGCAGGTTGCTAACCATTTCCTCGTGGATTGTGGGGGCCACATTGTGCTCCCCATCCCCTTCCACCAGTTTAGGGTACTGGGTATCTAGAGAACAGCTGGTCTTGCTGCTAAAGACTGAGGCAAAAAAAGGCATTAAGCACCTCAGCCTTTTCCTCATCTCTCCTCTCTAAGTTTCCCCCCACATCCAGTTAAAGGATGGAGACTCTCCTTAGTCCTCCTTTTCATGTTAATGTATTTATAAAAACATTTCCTTTTATCTTTAACAGTAGTAGCCTGACTGAGCTCCAGATGAGCTTTTGGCCCTTCTAATTTTTTCCCTGCACATCCTTACAAAACCCTTATAATTCTTCTGAGTGGCCCACCCTCTTTTCCAAAGATCGCAAAACCTCTTTTTTTTTTTTTTTTTTTTTTTTTTTTTTTTTCCTAAGCTCTAGCACTCTAGCCTCAAATCTCTGTTCAGCCAGGCCGGTCTTCTTCCACACTGGCTCATCTCTGGGCGCCTGGGGACACACCGCTCCTGAGCCATTAAGATTTCCTTCTTGAGGAGTGCCCAGCCTTCCAAGACTCCTCTGCCCTACAGAACTGCCTCCCAAGGGACTCTAGCAACCAGTGTCCTAAACACCTCAAAGTCAGCCCTCTGGAAGCCCAAGGCAGCAGTTTTACTGATCCTTCTCCTGACTTCGCCAAGAATAGAGAACTCTACTATTTCATGGTCACTCTGCCCAAAACAGCTCCTGACCACCACATCTCCCACCAGTACTTCTCTGTTTGTGAACAGAAGATCTAGCGGGGCACCTCCCCTGGCAGGCTCACTAACCAGCTGCATCAGGAAACTATCTTCCATGCTCTCCAGAAACCTCCTAGACTGTTTCCTCTGAGATGTATTGCATTTCCAGAATACATCTGGGAGGTTGAAGTCCCCCATCAGAACAAGAGCTGATGATTTCACAACGTTTGCCAGATGCCTGTAGAACTCCTCATCCATCTCCTCATTCTGGTTTGGCAGTCTGTAACAGACCCCCACCAGGATGCTTGCCTTGTTGGCCTTCCTGCCGATCCTAACCCACAGGGGCTCAACCTTATTTCCAGTCTCAAGTTCCACAACATCAAAACACTCTCTAATATGGAGAGCCACACCACCACCCCTTCTGTGCTGCCTGTCCCTTCTGAAGAGCCCATAGCCAGTCATTGCAGCACTCCAGTCATGGGGGTTGCTGACGGTCGAAGAACAGCAGGTGCCAATCGCTACCACGACTGTGCACCGGCGGCAATATTGCACCAACCGAGACTCCCTGATTCCCATCCATAAGCTAATTTGTCAACTGGAGAACCAGGGAGTGATCAGCAAGACTCATTCACCTTTTAATAGTCCCATACGGCCAGTGCAAAAGTCTACTGGTGAGTGGAGACTAACAGTGGAGACTATCGTGGCCTAAACGAAGTCACACCACTGCTAAGTGCTGCAGTGCAGGACTCCAGTATGAACTGGAATCTAAGGCAGCCAAGTGGTGTGCCACAATTGATATCGCTAATGCATTTTTCTCTATCCCTTTAGCAGCAGAGTACAGGCCACAGTTTGCTTTCACTTGCAGGGGAGTCCACTACACCTGGAAATTGGCTGCCCCAGGAGTTTGAACACAACCCTACCATTTGCCATGGACTGATCCAGTCTGCGCTGGAACAAGGGGAAACTCCTGAACACCTGCAGTACACCGATTACATCGTGTGGGGTGACACAGCAGAGGAAGTTCTTGAGAAATGGAAGAAAATAGTCCAAATCCTTCTGAAGGCCAATTTTGCCATAAAACAAAACAAAGTCAAAGGACCTGCATGAGAGATCCAGTTTTTAGGAATAAAATGGCAAGATGGACGCTGTCAAATCCCAATGGATGTGATCAACAAAATAACAGCTATGTCTCCACCAACTAGCAAAAAAGAAACACAAACTTTCCTAGGTGTCATGGGGTTTTGGAGAATGCACATTCCAAATTACAGTCCGATTGTAAACCCACTCTACCAAGTAACCCATAAGAAGAATGAGTTTGAATGGGGCCCTGAGCAACGACAAGCCTTTGAACAAATTAAGCAGGAATTAGTTCATGCAGTAGCCCTTGGGCCAGTCCGGCCAGGAACAGATGTAAAGAATGTGCTCTACACCACAGCCGGGGAGAATGGTCTCACCTGGAGTCTCTGGCAGAAAGAACCTGGGGAAAGTCAAGGTCAGCCCCTAGGGTTTTGGAATCAGGGATACAGAGGATCTGAGGCCTACTGCACTCCAACCAAAAAAGAGATATTGGCAGCATATGAAGGAGTTCAACCTGCTTCAGAAATGGTTGGTATTGAAGCACAGCTCCTTCTGGCACCCCAACTGCCAGTACTAGGCTGGATGTTCAAAGGAATGGTCCCCTCTACACATCATGCAACTGATGCTACATGGAGTAAGTGGCTTGCACTGATTACTCAGCGGGCTCAGATAGGAAACCCCAGTCACCCAGGAATCTTGGAACATCAGAGATGGAAGGCTGCTGTATGGAATCCTACATGACGAGTTGCAGAAGCTGCTGAGCGAGAAGGTGAATCGAGTCAGTTTGCAGAAGCGAAAGCTATCCAGCTGGCTTTAGACACTGCTGAATGAGAAAAGTGGCCAGTTCTCTATCTCTACACTGATTCGTGGATGGTAGCAAATGCCCTGTGGGGGTGATTACAGCAATGGAAGCAGAACAACTGGCTGCACAGGGGTAAACCCATCTGGGCTGCTGCATTGTGGCAAGATATTGCTGGCCAGGTAGAGAACCTGGTTGTAAAGGTACTCCATGTAGATGCTCATGTGCCCAGGAATTGGGCTACTGAAGAACAAAACAACCAGCTGTAGTGGGTTTACGTGGCAAGGTTTTGGTAGCAGGGGGCCATAGGGGTGGTTTCTGTGAGAAAGATCTAGAAGCTGCCCCATGTTTGGGAAGGGCCCCGTTGTTTTCCAGAGCTGAGCCAATAAGCGATGTTGTTTGCGCCTCTGTGAGAGCATATTTAAGGCAGGGAAAAAAAACGCTGCGCCACACAGCAGCTGGGACAGTGAAGGGAGTGAGGAACGGCACCAAGGTCAGTGTAGAAGGAGGGGGAGAGGTGCTCCAGGCGCTGGAGCAGAAGTCCCCTGTGGCCTGTGGTGAGGACCATGGTGAAGCAGGATGTCCCCCTGCAGCCCATGGAGTACCACGGTGGAGCAGGGTTCCACGCTGCAGCCCGTGGAGGAGACCACGGTGGAACAGGTGGCCCTGCACCGACGGAGGCTGCCGCCTGTGGAAGACCCCTGCCGGAGCAGATTCCGGGCCGGACCTGTAGCCCGTGGAGAGGAGACCACGCAGGAGCAGGTGACCTGGCAGGAGCTGCTGCCCGTAGGGGAGCCAGGTTGGAGCAGTTTTCTCCTGAGGGATGGACGCCGTGGTACGGACCCATATCTGGAGCAGTTCTGGAAGAGCTGCTGCCTGTGGGAAGCCCACGCTGGATCAGTTCATCAAGGACTGCATCCCGTGGGTGGGACCCCACAGCACAGGGGACAGAGTGATTGAGAAGGAGCGGCAGAGAAGAAGTGCTGTAGACTGACCATAAACCCCATTCCCCCGTTCCCCTGCGCCACTCGGGTGGAGGAGGTGGAAGAGGGTGGATGGGGGGGGGAAGGTGCTTTTGGTTTCTTTCCTTTGTTTCTCACTTCTCTAGCTTGTTAGTAATGAGCAATAAATCTTACTATCTTCTTATGCTGAGTCTGTTTTGCCCGTTACAATAATTATTGTGTGATTTTCTCATCCTTATCTCAACCCTTGAGCCCTTTTCACATATTTTCTCCCCATTCCTCCTTGAGGAGGGGGAGTGAGAGAGCGGCTGTGGTGGAGCTCGGCTGCCCACTCGAGCGGAACCACAACACCAGCAGGTGGATCAGGCTACTAAGATTGAAGTGGATCAGGTGGGCCTGGACTGGCAACATAAAGGTGAATTATTTATAGCTCAATGGGCCCATGACACCTCGGGCCATCAAGGTAGAGATGCAACATACAGATGGGCTCATGATTGAGGGGTGGACCTGACCATGGACACTATAGCACAGGTTATTCATGATTATGAAATATGTGCTGCAATCAAGCAAGCCAAACACTCAAAGCCTCTTTGGTATGGAGGACAATGGCTGAAATATAATATGAATATGGAGAGGCCTGGCAGATTGATTACATCACTCTCCCTCAAACCCGCAATCGTAAGTGCCACATACTTACACCGGTGGAAGCAACCACCAGATGGCTGGAAACATATCCTGTGCCCCATGCCACTGCCAGGAACACTATCCTGGGCCTTGAAAAGCAAGTCCTATGGCAACATGGCACATGGCACACAGAAAGAATTGAGTCAGACAATGGGATTAATTTCCAAAACAACCTTACGGACACTTTGGCCAAAGAGCATAGCACTGAATGGGTGTATCACATCCCCTATCATGCACCAGCCTCTGGGAAAGCTGAACGATACAACGGACTGTTAAAGACTACACTGAAAGCAATGAATGCTGGGACACTCAAAAACTGGAATAAACATTTGGCAAAGGCCACCTGGTTAGTCAATACTAGGGGATCTGCCAACTGAGCTGGACCTGCCCAATCGAACCTGTTATGTACTGTAGAAGGGGATAAAGGTCCTGTAGTGCAGGTAAGAAACATGCTTGGTAAGACAGTCTGTGCTATTCCTGCCTCACGAAAAGGCAAACCCATTCATGGGATTGCTTTTGCACAGAAAGCTGGATGCACTTGGTGGGTAATACAAAAAATGCGGAGGTCCGGTGTGTACCTCAAGGGGATTTAATACTGGGTGGGAAGAGCCCATGAGTTGAATTTTATTATGTAAATTATTATGTAATACTGTATGTCATCACTACTATGACTGCTATATGTCAATGTTGTGTTAATGGTATCACAGCAACAGCCACACAGATAATTATGAAAGAATTTTGATAGAAATGGATAAGCACAGAGATGTGATGGAATGAGAACGGGCTTCAGCGTGTGACAATCTAAAATCACATACCATCTCTTTTGCCCTGAAAGACAGCAGTGACAGATGGAGCCAAAACTCAGTCACAGACAGTGCAAACCCAGTGGACATTGTAGATACCATAGATGACAATGATGATTAATTAGAATATATTGGAAACAGTGTAACCTGGACATAAAATAAATACATCGGAATAAGGGCTGGATGTAAGTCCTGATTTCAGCTAGGATAGAGTAAATTTTACTCCTAGTAGCTAGTAGGGTGCAATGTTTTGGATTAGAAAAAGAAGAGTGTTAACAGCACAAGGATACAATTCAGGCATCCCTGCTGACATACTTGTGGACTCGTAGCTGACTTGTATCACCGAGAAAAAGAAGGCACATGTAAAGAAGCATGCGCGAGCCATCAGTGCCCCACAATCCATAACCACAGTCACGATGCGAAGGCCACTTGTTCTCGCACATTCCCTGCGAAGAGCAGGAACAGTCCACCTGGTTGTCTTGAAATGCGCACACACCCCCTCCCCCAAACTGGCAGCTAAACCCCTTCCACTCCCCAGATTTACAGTTGCAGGCCCGTTTGCTTCTGCCTGATGTCCTGTGGAGCACCTGCTACGACTTGGCCGGTCAGATCGTGAGCACTGCGGCAGGCGCTGATGCTGCGTCTGTTGCTAGCACAGCTCCACAGCGCCACGGCTGCAGCCTGAAGCTCTTCCCGGCCGCCAGATGGAGGCGCTGGGCATACACCGCATGGCAGGGCGGGGAAAGGGCCTTTTGTGAAGGGCAGGACTACGCTGCTGAGTGGCCCTCCCGGACGTGGGATGGGCCACGACAGGCAATCCCTCCCACCATCCTGCAGTGGCGGGCACCATTTTGTTTCATGCCGCACTCCACAGTGAGGAGCCGCCATATTGTGAAAGGGCCCATCCCACTTCTTTCCGTACCGCTGCCTGATTGGCTTAGCCAGCTTTGTTTTTAAAACCCTGTCATCTTCTCATTCCTCCCTCTGATTGGCTGCCTGCTTCCAGACCGGGAAGGTCTCACGTGTAGGAAATGTTTATGTTTCTCTAGAGCCGTGCTGGGTGTTTGCCCACGTGCTGGCACCGGGGGCTGCTGGTGGCCTCTGAGAAGTAGCCGGTATCGGCGCCATGCAATCTGGCAAGGCCGGTTCCAGCGGCACTGCCGCAGAGCAGGACAGAACTCAGCTGCCAAGAAGGCGGGGCCTCGGGACAAAAGGTGCTACGAAAGGGCAGCCTAAAAGGGTAAAATGCTGCTCAGCAGTGGGGAGCGAGGAGGAAAAAGTGTGAGAAACAGCTGTGCAAAGTGTAAGGTGAGAGCTGGAGCGGGAGTAAGGAGGGGGAGGAAGGGTTTGGAGGGGCAAGACAAAGAAGAGGAGGAACAGGAGGAGGAGCAGAAGGAGGAGCAGAAGGAGGAGGAAGAGCAGGGGGTGGTTGTGGCGCCAGAATCAAAATTCTAGTGCAGCGCAGCCCATGGAAGACAGCACGCCGGAGCAGGTCGATGTGTCCTGAGGGAAGCTGCAGCCCCCAGAGAGCATGCACAAGAGCCTGCGGGGCACCGTGCATGGGCAAAGCAAGCCGTCCTCCACAGCCTGCAGCTCTGGCAGCTTTGGAGTCTCTTTTCAGCTAGCGTCCCATCGGAAGAGCCCCTGCAGAGCCTGGACCTGTGAGCCATATTCATAGCTTGCTGCACGCTCCTTGATGCTGTGGCCGCCTGGGCAAGTTTGGCCCGGCATCTTCAGTATTCCGTGTGGCTTTAAGGCATGGAAGGCCAGGCTACCCCTCACGCATCCCTGCTGACATACTTGTGGACTCGTAGCTGACTTGTATCACCGAGAAAAAGAAGGCACATGTAAAGAAGCATGCGCGAGCCATCAGTGCCCCACAACTTCAAACTCCATAACCACAGTCACGATGCGAAGGCCACTTGTTCTCGCACATTCCCTGCGAAGAGCAGGAACAGTCCACCTGGTTGTCTTGAAATGCGCACACACCCCCTCCCCAAAACTGGCAGCTAAACCCCTTCCACTCCCCAGATTTACAGTTGCAGGCCCGTTTGCTTCTGCCTGATGTCCTGTGGAGCACCTGCTAGCACTTGGCCGGTCAGATCGTGAGCGCTGCGGCAGGCGCTGATGCTGCGTCTGTTGCTAGCACAGCTCCACAGCGCCACGGCTGCAGCCTGAAGTTCTTCCTGGCCACCAGATGGCGGTGCTGGGCATACTTTAGCTGGCAGCTAAACGCCTTCCACTCCCCAGATTAATGTTGCAATCTCATTTTCTTATGCATCAGCTTTATGCTTTGGAAACCTTATCTCTAATACGAATTGCACCTAAATCCTTTTTTCTTCAGCATGCCAACCTGTAGAGGGGATAGGAGATATTTTTACTACCTATCAATTCTCCCTTTCTCCTGCAGCTCCCTCTTATACCCAGAGATGGTTATGATAGTTCTCCAGGATTTTGAATATTCTTGGGATATTCACACCGACATGTTGTTATTGTTATATCTCCTGAATTCACTTATTTTCTTTAAGGTTAAACAGGGACTTAGGAATGCCATCCTGAGATTTTTCCCGAGGCTGGATATTTGTGAGTGGCAGCAAGTGCGGGACGATATGGATTGGTATCTAGAGCAGTGGATAACTCCAGTGTTTTTGAAATTCAGCCCTGAACAACTGGAAATTCTTAAAAAACTGGTAGAACACTTGAAAAAGGGATGTCATGACTCTGGCAATTCCAAAGAGACACAATTCACTGTAGCGTGCCATGGTCTGGCCGTTGCCTATCGAGCTTCAACCGATGGTACTATAAATCTAGGGACAGACCCTGTGGCCACTCCAAATCCTGAGACAGGCCCAATGGCCACTGCAGCCCCTGCAGCCACTCCAACCCCTACAATGGACCCTGCGGCCACTGCAGCCCGTGCAGCCACTCCAACCTCTGCAGCCACTTCAGCCCCTGTGGCCTCTCCAGTTCCTGTGGCTTTTCCAGCCCCTGCAGCTTCTCCAGCCCCTGTGGCTACTGCAGCCCCTATAGTTTCTTCAGCCCCTGCGGTCTTTCCAGCTCCCATGACTTCTCCAGCTCCTGTGGCCTCTCCAGCTCCTGTGGCCACTCCAGCTCCTGCGGCCAGTCCAACCCCTGTGATTGGCCCAGCGGTGGTTCCAGCTCCTGTGACAAGCCCAGCAGTCATTCCAGCCCCTGTGGCAGGTCTTGTGGCTGGGTCAGAGAAATGAACTGTAGCAGTGCAAGCTGCCCCTGTAGACATGGTGAAAAAAGTGGTATAGAGAGTCAAATTGTTTCGAATACAGAGAAGCTCCTGCTAAGACTAAGCATAGAAAAGATGAGGCCGGACCATCAGAGGAACAGGAGGATGAAGATGAAGATGTCAAATAAGCAACAGTAACTACCCGAAAACCATACCAGTGTGAGCTACGAGATGTGCGAAAAGATTTTGGTTGCTGTATAGGTGAGCAGCTTGTCACCTGGCTGCTCCGGTGCTGGGACACCGGAGCCAATTGTCTGGAATTAGAGGGCACGGAAGCCAGGTGGCTGGGATCCCTTGCTAGAGATGCAGACATCGACAAAGCAGTTGAAGATGGAGCGCCACCATTCAGCCTCTGGAGGCACCTCCTGTCAGCTGTGAAGGAAAGATACCCCTTCAAGGAAGAACTCGTATGTCTACCAGGCAAGTGGACCACTATGGAGAAGGGAATCCAGTACCTGAGGGAATGAACCATACGAGAGGTGATTTATAGGGACCTAGACAACGAACGAATATCCACAGATCCAGATGAAGTCCAGTGTACACGACCCTAGTGGCAGAAGCTTGAACAGAGTGCGCCATCATCATATGCCAGCTCATTGGCAGTAATGGCCTGGAAAGAACATGAGGAACCCACAGTGGATGAAGTGACTGAACAATTCTGGCAGTACAAAGAAAGCCTCTCCTCTTCCCTACACGCCTGCATCTCAGCTGTGGAGAAACTTTCTGAAGAGTTTTACCAACTTAAAGAGAATTTATTCTCCTCCCCACCTGTACAAAGTAGTCTCCACCAACTAAAAGAGAATACTTTGGAGAAACTTTCTGAAGAGGTCCACCAATTTAAAGAGAGTTTATTTTCCTCCCCACCTGTACAAACCAGTGTCAGCTATCAGCGGTAAGCGTCCGTCCATGCAAGGAAGACGATAAAGCGTGTACACACCCCTTGCCCCCCTGTGGTTTTACCTACGTGACCATGGAGAGGACATGAGAAAATGGGATAGAAAATCTACCTCAACCCTAGACGCACAGGTAAGTGAGTTGCAAAGAAAAATAACTGGGAAAAAGGGGTTCTCTGAGAAGTTTGCTGCTCCAACTTCCAGCAGTCAGTCCTTCAGACACGGAAATGAAGATTCTGACCAGGATTAGAGAGGCCTTGCGTCCAGCCAGCGGGTGGAAAGGGACAATCGAGTTTATTGGACTGTGTAGATTCTATGGCCTGGCACGTCAGACACACAGAAGTAAAAGGCTTTAGTAGACACCGGTGCACTGTGAACTGTAATGCCCTCAAGCTATAAAGGGCCAGAAGCCATCTGTATTTATGGGGTGATGGGTGGATCCCAGCAGTTAACTGTACCGGAGGCTGAGGTGAGGAATAACTGGGAATAACTGGCAAAAGCACTGTATTGTGACTGGCCTGGATGCTCCATGCATCCTTGGCATAGACTATCTCAGAAGAGGATATTTCAAGGACCCAAAAGGGTTCCGGTGGGATTTTGGCATAGCTGCCTTAGAGACAGAGGACATTAAACAGTTGTCTACCTTGCCTGGTCTCTCGGAGGACCCTTCTGTTATGAGGTTCACAGAATCACAGAATCATCTAGGTTGGAAGAGACCTCCAAGATCACCTAGTCCAACCTCTTACCTATTACTAACAAGTCCTCCACTAAACCATATCACTAAGATCTACATCTAAACGTCTTTTAAAGACCTCCAGGGATGGTGACTCCACCGCTTCCCTGGGCAGCCCGTTCCAATGCCTCACAACCCTTTCAGCAAAGAAGTTTTTCCTAATAACCAAACCTAAACCTCCCCTGGGACAACTTTAGCCCATTCCCCCTCGTCTTGTCACCAGGCACGTGGGAGAACAGACCAATCCCCACCTCGCTACAGCCTCCGTAACGTACCTGTAGAGAGCAAGAAGGTCGCCCCTGAGCCTCCTTTTCTCCAGGCTGAACAATCCCAGCCCCCTCAGCTGCTCCTCGTAAGACTTGTTCTCCAGACTCTTCACCAGCTTCGTTGCCCTTCTCTGGACTCTCCCAAGCACCTCCATGTCCTTCTTGTAGTGAGGAACCCAAAACTGAACACAGCACTTGAGGTGCGGCCTCACCAGAGCCGAGTACAGGGGGACAATCACTTACTTAGACCTGCTGGCCACACTGCTTCTTGTACAAGCCAGGATGCTGTTGGCCTTCTTGGCCACCTCAGCACACTGCTGGCTCATATTCAGCTGACCATCAACCAATACTCTCAGGTCCTTCTCTGCCAGGCAGCTCTCCAACCACTCATCTCTCAGCCTGTAGCTCTGCTTGGGGTTGTTGTGCCCCAGGTGCAGGACCCGGCACTTGGCCTTGTTGAACTTCATAGAGTTGACCTCAGCCCACCGGTCCAGCCTATCCAGATCCTCCTGCAGTGCCTTCCTACTCGTGAGCAGATCGACACACGCACCTAACTTGGTGTCATCTGCAAACTTACTGAGGGTGCACTTGATCCTCTCATCCAGATCATTGATAAAGATATTAAAGGGAACTGGCCCTAGTACTGAGCCCTGATGGACTCCTCTAGTGACTGGCCTCCAACTGGATTTAACTCCATTCTCCACGACTCTTTGGGCCTGTCTATCCAGCCAGTTTTTAATCCAAGAAAGCGTATGCCAGTCCAAGCCATGAGCAACCAGTTTCTTGAGGAGAATGCTGTGGGAAACAGTGTCAAAAAGCTTACTGAAGTCATGGTAGACCACATCCACTGCCTTTCCCTCATCCCCTAAGCGCGGCACTTTGTCATAGGAGGAGATCAAGTTTGTCAAGCAGGACCTGCCTTTCATAAACCCATGCTGACTGGGCCTGATCACCTAGTTGCCCTGCAAGCGCTGCGTGATAAGATAATCTGCTCCATGAGCTTCCTTGGCACTGAGGTCAAACTAATAGGCCTATAGTTTGCCAGGTCTACCCTCTGGCCCTTCTTGCAGATGACTGTCACATTTGCTAGCTGCCAGTCAACTGGGACCTCCCCTGATAGCCAGGATTGCCAATAAATGATGGAAAGCGGCTTGGCCAGCTCTTCCGCCAGTTCTCTCAGTACGCTCGGGTGGATCCCATCCAGCCTCATCGACTTGCGTACATCGAAGTGCTGTAGCAGGTTGCTAACCATTTCCTCGTGGATTGTGGGGGCCACATTGTGCTCCCCATCCCCTTCCACCAGTTTAGGGTACTGGGTATCTAGAGAACAGCTGGTCTTGCTGCTAAAGACTGAGGCAAAAAAAGGCATTAAGCACCTCAGCCTTTTCCTCATCTCTCCTCTCTAAGTTTCCCCCCACATCCAGTTAAAGGATGGAGACTCTCCTTTGTCCTCCTTTTCATGTTAATGTATTTATAAAAACATTTCCTTTTATCTTTAACAGTAGTAGCCTGACTGAGCTCCAGATGAGCTTTTGGCCCTTCTAATTTTTTCCCTGCACATCCTTACAAAACCCTTATAATTCTTCTGAGTGGCCCACCCTCTTTTCCAAAGATCGCAAAACCTCTTTTTTTTTTTTTTTTTTTTTTTTTTTTTTTTCCTAAGCTCTAGCACTCTAGCCTCAAATCTCTGTTCAGCCAGGCTGGTCTTCTTCCACACTGGCTCATCTCTGGGCGCCTGGGGACACACCGCTCCTGAGCCATTAAGATTTCCTTCTTGAGGAGTGCCCAGCCTTCCAAGACTCCTCTGCCCTACAGAACTGCCTCCCAAGGGACTCTAGCAACCAGTGTCCTAAACACCTCAAAGTCAGCCCTCTGGAAGCCCAAGGCAGCAGTTTTACTGATCCTTCTCCTGACTTCGCCAAGAATAGAGAACTCTACTATTTCATGGTCACTCTGCCCAAAACAGCTCCTGACCACCACATCTCCCACCAGTACTTCTCTGTTTGTGAACAGAAGATCTAGCGGGGCACCTCCCCTGGCAGGCTCACTAACCAGCTGCATCAGGAAACTATCTTCCATGCTCTCCAGAAACCTCCTAGACTGTTTCCTCTGAGATGTATTGCATTTCCAGAATACATCTGGGAGGTTGAAGTCCCCCATCAGAACAAGAGCTGATGATTTCACAACGTTTGCCAGATGCCTGTAGAACTCCTCATCCATCTCCTCATTCTGGTTTGGCAGTCTGTAACAGACCCCCACCAGGATGCTTGCCTTGTTGGCCTTCCTGCCGATCCTAACCCACAGGGGCTCAACCTTATTTCCAGTCTCAAGTTCCACAACATCAAAACACTCTCTAATATGGAGAGCCACACCACCACCCCTTCTGTGCTGCCTGTCCCTTCTGAAGAGCCCATAGCCAGTCATTGCAGCACTCCAGTCATGGGGGTTGCTGACGGTCGAAGAACAGCAGGTGCCAATCGCTACCACGACTGTGCACCGGCGGCAATATTGCACCAACCGAGACTCCCTGATTCCCATCCATAAGCTAATTTGTCAACTGGAGAACCAGGGAGTGATCAGCAAGACTCATTCACCTTTTAATAGTCCCATACGGCCAGTGCAAAAGTCTACTGGTGAGTGGAGACTAACAGTGGAGACTATCGTGGCCTAAACGAAGTCACACCACTGCTAAGTGCTGCAGTGCAGGACTCCAGTATGAACTGGAATCTAAGGCAGCCAAGTGGTGTGCCACAATTGATATCGCTAATGCATTTTTCTCTATCCCTTTAGCAGCAGAGTACAGGCCACAGTTTGCTTTCACTTGCAGGGGAGTCCACTACACCTGGAAATTGGCTGCCCCAGGAGTTTGAACACAACCCTACCATTTGCCATGGACTGATCCAGTCTGCGCTGGAACAAGGGGAAACTCCTGAACACCTGCAGTACACCGATTACATCGTGTGGGGTGACACAGCAGAGGAAGTTCTTGAGAAATGGAAGAAAATAGTCCAAATCCTTCTGAAGGCCAATTTTGCCATAAAACAAAACCAAGTCAAAGGACCTGCATGAGAGATCCAGTTTTTAGGAATAAAATGGCAAGATGGACGCTGTCAAATCCCAATGGATGTGATCAACAAAATAACAGCTATGTCTCCACCAACTAGCAAAAAAGAAACACAAACTTTCCTAGGTGTCATGGGGTTTTGGAGAATGCACATTCCAAATTACAGTCCGATTGTAAACCCACTCTACCAAGTAACCCATAAGAAGAATGAGTTTGAATGGGGCCCTGAGCAACGACAAGCCTTTGAACAAATTAAGCAGGAATTAGTTCATGCAGTAGCCCTTGGGCCAGTCCGGCCAGGAACAGATGTAAAGAATGTGCTCTAC
>NW_022474018.1:0-32395 GCF_009819795.1 Aythya fuligula | reverse complement strand
TGCCGAAAGTACCAGAGGCCGTGCACGGCGGCGGGGCGCAGCTCCTCGGGGTACTCGAAGCGGCACGGCAGCACCACGCACGTCCCCTCCAGCCCCGCCACCGCCGGCGGCATCCAGGCGGCCCACGAGCCCCCCCGCGTCCCTAAAAAAGGGGTGGGGGGTCTCCGAGTGTCCTCTGGGGACGGTAATGGGGTCCCCGGGGTCCACTGGGGGTGCTAAAGGGGTCCCCAGGGGGTGCTAATGGGGTCCCAAGGGTCCCCTGGGGCTGGTATTGGGGTCCCCAGGGGACACTTGGGCTGCTAAAGGGGTCCCCAAGTGTCCCTTGGGATGGGTAATGGGGTCCCCAGGGTCCCCCAGGACCACTAATAGGGTCCCCAATGCCCCCTGGGGCTGCTAAGGGGGGTCCCCAATGTCCCTTGGGACCATTTATAGGGTCCCCAGTGCCCCCTTCCACCCTCTAACAGCGTCCCCGGTGTCCCTGGGTCCATTTACGGGGTCCCCAGTGGCCCCCCCCGGCTCCATTTACAGGGTCCTCAGTGTCCCCTCGGCCTTCTAAGGGGGTCCCAAACGTCCCCCGGGGTCCCCAGGGTTCAGTATTGGGGTTCCCCCCCCCCCAAAAAAAAAAGAAAGTCCCCATACCTGGGGGCAGCAGCAGCAGCAGCAGCAGGGCCACCGGCAGGGACGCGACCCCAGTGGGCGCCATGGGGGGGGCTGGGGGGGGACACAGGGTGACCCCCACGTCCCCAACGTCCCCCCCAAGTCCCACAGTGTCCCCATTGTGTCCCCCCCCCCACCGCTCTCTGTCCCCCCATCGTCCCCCCGCTGTCCCCCATTGTCCCTTGTTGTCCCCGGCCCCCATTGTCCCCTCCCGGCCCCATTGTCCCCATTGTCCCCAGCGGTCCCAGGCGGCGCTGGGGCGGGTGACAGCGCCAGGCACGGCCCCCCCCCCGTGTCCCTGTGCCCCCCCAGTGTCCCCCCTTGTCCCCCGTGTCCCCCCCGTGTCCCCTCATCCCCCCACGTCCCCTCCTCGGGGTCCCCCCACGCTGCCCCACGCGAATTCCTGACGTGCCACCAGTGTCACCCCCACGGCCCAAGGGACAAAGGGACCTCTGTGTCCCCCCCGTGTCCCCTCTGTGCCCCCCCAGGTCCCCAGGGTGCCCCCCCACTGGGGCCGGGTCCCCAGGGCTCAATGGGGACCTGTGTGTCCCCAGAGGGTGGCAGGGGGTCCCTTGGGGACATGGGGAGGGGGGGTGGCAATTTGTGGACCTGGTGGCGTTTTTTGGGGTGTGGGGGGGTCACAGGACGCCCCCTTGGGGACATTGGGGACTTGTGGGGGGGGTGGCACGGCGCATCCTTGGCTCGGGGCCACCCGGGGAGCCTGGTGGTGCCACCGGCGCCACAAGGGGACATTTGTCCCCAAAGTGATGTCACCCCCAAGGGGGGGGTGCGCTAGAAGGGGGGGGGGAGGAAAAAGGGAGGGGGGGGGGAGCCACCTGGGTGCCCAGGACCAGGGCATCAGGGGGCTCGCTGCCACCCCCAGGGGACAGGACCCCCCCAGGACCCCCCCTGCTCGTCCCCAAGCCCCCCTTGTCCCCAATACCCCCAGATATCCACCCGCACCCCCCCGATTGTCCCCAACCCCCCCCCGCTGTCCCTGACAGCACCCGAAGGGACCCCATAGGGGCACTGGGGACCCCCAAAGCCCCCCCCCCAAGGCCCCCCCCGGGCTCTTACCGCTGTGCTGTGGCTGTCCCGGGGGACACCGGTGGCCGGGAGGGGACCAAGGCGGCCGGGTGGCGGCTGTGAGGCCGGGGGGGGGCCGGTGTCGGCCGATATATAGGGGTAGGAGGGGGGCCGGGGGGGGGGGGGGCAGGGCCACCCCACGCCTGGGGCCCGCCCGGGGCTGTGTCACCCTGTCACCCCGTCACCTCCCCCCCCCGGCAGCGGCCTCGGGTGCTGGGGGGGCTCCGTCAACCCTTTTGTGCCCCACTGGGGGCAACTGGGAGCACTGGGGGCAACTGGGAGCTGGCAACCGGGGTCCTCCCCGTGCATTTTTACCCCCCCAGGGCCTTTTAAACTCTCCCTGGGTCCTCTTTATCCCCCCTAGGGGCTTTTTTTTTTTTTTTTTTTTTTTTTTAACCCCCTAGGGCCCTTTTTACCCCCCCAGGGGCATTTTTACTTCCCCCAAGGCTCTTTTTACCCCCTCAGGGCTCTTTTTAGCCCCCCTCTGGGCAATTTTATCCACCCAGGGCCCTTTTTACCCCTCAGGGCCCTTTTAACCCCCCGAAGATTCTTTTTAACCCCTTTCTGGGCCCTTTTTAACCCCTTTGGGGCCCTTTTTACCCACATAGCGGCCTTTTAATGCCCCCAAGTGCCTTTTTACCTGCCTCAGGGCCCTTTTTACCCCCCCAGGTGCCTTTTTTACCCCCCAAAAAGCCTTCCTACTCCTACAGAGACCTTTTTGTCGCCCTAAGGGGCTGTTTAACCTCCCCTCAGTACCCTTTTTACCCTCCTAATGGCTTTTTTACCCCATCAGGCTTGGTTTTAACCCCTCAGGGCCCTTTTTACCCCCCCACGAGCTTCTTAAGCCCCCCCCCCCCAGTGTGTCTTTTTACTCCCAACTGCCGTTTTACCCCTCCGAAATGCCTTTTTACCTCCCAAAAGGCCTTTTTACCCCCCTGATAGTCCTTTTTACCCCTCCCAAGTACTTTTTACCCCCTCCAAGTGCTTTTTTATCCCCCCCAACACTTTTTTACCCCCCTTGGGGCATTTCCCTCCCTCCCTTCATCTCCCCTCAGGGCAGCTCGGGCCAAACCACTGCGGAATTGGGGGTGTTTAGAACCCCCCTCACACACACAGCGCCCCCAAGCCCCCTCTTATCCCCCGTAATTAACGCTGAGGGGTTAATTGAGTATTTGAAGCGTGGGAAAGGGGTCTTCCAGCGCCGGAGAAGGGGAAGAGAGAGATTTGTTGCTCGTTATTCTCTCCCCATCTCCCCCCCCGCCGCCGGTTTGGTAGCTCCCACCTGGCCCGCGTCACGTGGGCACCTGCCCGAGGCGGTGCCGCGCGGGCACCTGGACCGTACCACCGCGGTGCTGCCGGGGGGGGGCGAGCCGTGCGGGAAGGGTCCCGCCGCCAGCTTCTCCCCCTCCCCGCCCAGCAACGGACCCTCCGGGGGCTTTAGGACCCCTCCATATCGTGATCGTGGGGGTGTCCTCTTATCGATTCCGGCTGGGAGCCGCGTACGGGTCGTGACTCCCCCCCCCGTGTCGCGACATGGCCCGGCCCGGCCGCACCTGGCGGCGCCATCGCCCCCGGGCCCGCCGCCATCATGGCCGCCGCCGCCGCCCTCCCGGTGCTGCTGGCGCTGCTGGGCGCCGCCTGGCTGCCCGGTGGGCTGGGGGGGCAATTGTGGGGCTGGGGGGGGGCCTGAGGGGGCAACTGTGGGGCTTTGGGGGCAATTATGGGCCTGGGAGGTGTCCTGGGGGGGCAGTTGAGGGGCTGGGGGGGCAATTGTGGAGCTAGGGGGGCAATTATGGGGCTGGGAGGGGTCCTGGGGGGCAATTGTGGGGCTTGGGGGGGCCTGAGCGGGCAGTTGTGGGGCTGGGGGGGGAAGTTGTGGGGCTGGGGGGGAAAATACGGAACTGGGAGAGGCCCTGAGGGAACAATTATGGGGCTGGGGGGGCAATTGAGGGGGCAACTGTGGGGCTTTGGGGGCAATTATGGGGCTGGGAGGGGTCCTGGGGGGGCAGTTGTGGGGCTGGGGGGGCAAATAAGGAACTGGGAGGGGCCCCGAGGGGGCAATTGAGGGGCTGGGGGGCAATTGATGGGGCATTTGAAGGGCTGATGGGGGTAGTTATGGGGCTGGGGGGGGGCCCTAAGGGGGTAAATGAGGGGCCTGGGGGGCAATTATGGAGCTGGGCTGGGTCCTGAGGGGGCAATTATGGAGCTGGGCTGGGTCCTGAGGGGGCAGTTGTGCATCTGGAGGGGCAATTGAGGTGCTGGGGGGGGTCCTGAGGGGGCAGTTGGAGATCGATTGAGGCTACATTTGATCATTTAGGGACTAGTAAAAGCGTTAGAGGGGGGCGTAATGGGATGGGGGGGGTGCTGGGCACCCTCGGCACCCCCTTAAAAATAAATTTAACCCCCCAAAAATAAATACAGCCCCCTAAAAATAAACTTAACCCCCCCAAATATAAATTTACCCCCCCAACTATAAATCTAACACCCCAAAAAATAAATTTACCCCCCCAAATATAAATTTACCCCCTGAAAAATAAACTTAATCCCTCCAAAAATAAATCTAACCCCCCCCAAATAATTATTTCCCCCCTTTTGCCCCCCCCCAGGCCCGGCGGCGGGCATGCAGGTGTGGGTGTCGAACCCCAACACGGTGGCTCTGCTGTTCCAGCCCGTGGTGCTGCGCTGCAGCTACCAGAGCACGGCCAGCGCCCCCCCCATCGTCACCTGGAAGTACAAATCCTTCTGCGGCTCCCCCTCGGCTTTTTCGGCGGGGGGGGGCGGTGGCTCCTCGGCCGCCCCCTCCTCCCAGGACTGGGATTCGGCCAGCGCCTGCCCCGACGCTTCCCGCACCGTCCGCATCGTGGCCACCAAGCAGGGCAACGCCGTCACCCTCGGGGACTTCTACCAGGGCCGCAGCGTCACCATCACTGACGGTGGGGGGGGGGCTTTTTTTTCAGTGGGGGGGCACCGGGGGGGGCTTTATTTGGGGGTTGGGGGGCACCAGGGGGATTTTAGGGGGGGTTGTGGGGACCTGAGGGGTGATACGGGGTTGGAAACCCCCACCCCAAAAAGACTTCTGGGGGGGCTTTGGGCACGTGGAGGGGGCCCTGGGTGTCCTGGGGGGGGGTCAGAGGCACCCAAGGGTGGCGGGGGGGGTGACCTGGGTGCCCCCCCCCCCGTTACAGGAGCGGAGCTGAGCCTGGGCCCGGCGGCGTGGGGGGACAGCGGGGTCTACATCTGCACCGTCACCTCCGCACAGGACCTGGAGGGCAACAACGAGGCCGTGGCTGAACTGGTGGTGCTGGGTGAGGAACTGGGGGGGACTGGGAGGAACTGGGAGGGATTGGGAGGAACTGGGGGGCACTGGGAGCACTGGGAGGGACTGGGAACGGTGGGAAAAGGAGCGCTGGGGTGCGCTGGGCGGCACTGGGAGCACTGGGAAGGGGACACGGGGGGGTGGATTGGGGTGGGTTTAAGGCACTGGGGGGGGTGCGTGGGGCCCCCCCGGATACCTGGGTCCTTTTTGGGGTGGGGAGGGGTCTGCAGTGACCCCCCCCTCATGTCCCTTGTGCCCCGCAGCCTCCCTCCCGGAGCCCCCCCTGCCGGGCATCCAGCCAGGTAACGGGGACCCAGGCTTCCGGGGACCCCCTTTTTTTTTTTTTTTTTAGGGGGGAGGATTTGGGGGGCACCGGGGGGGGTCTCAGGATATCGGGGACCCCCCCGTGACCCCCCCCTCCCCCCCCAGACTGGCTCTTCGTGGTGCTGGTGCTGCTGGGGGCGGCGCTGGTGGCGCTGGTGCTGGGGCTGTGCTGGTGCCAGTGCTGCCCCCACACCTGCTGCTGCTTCGTGCGCTGCCCCTGCTGCCCCCAGCGCTGCTGCTGCCCCGAGGCCCGTGAGTTTTTCACCGGGGGGGGGGTCCTTGAGGCGTTGGGGGGGGTTTGGGGGGCCTGCACGGGGGTTTTGTTTTTTTTTTGGGGGGGTTTCTGGGTGCCCGGGGTGCTTTTCGGGGGGATGAGAGGGGTTCTCGCATGCCTTGGGCTGTTTCTTTTTGGGGGGGGTCACACCTTCATCACTTTTGGGGGGGTCCCCTGTCCTGGGGGGGGGTCCCTCGACCTGTGGGGGGGCTTTTTGGGGTCCTGGGGTCCACCTGGAGGTCCTTGTTTTTTTATTTGGGGGCGTTCTGGGTGCCTGGCGTCATTTAGGGGGTGGGACAGGGGCTTCTTGTATGCCTTGATCTCTTTTTTGGGGGGGGGTCCCTCAACTTGGGGGGGCTTTGGGGGTTCCTGGGGTCTGCCCAGCTCTCCTTGTGTTTCTGGGGGGGGGTCTTTTGACTTGGGGGGGGGGCTTTTTGGGGTATCCCCATTCCCCTTTTATTTGTGGGGGGCGGTTCCCTTTTGGGGGGCGTCAGGGGGCTTCTTGCACACCTCGATCCCTTTCTGGGGGGGGTCCTGGGTGATTTTTTTTGGGGGGGGATGTCCAGGCTCACCCCCTGCCCCCCCCCGCAGTGTACCTGGCGGGGAAGGCGGCCACCTCGGGGGCCAGCAGCGTTTACGGGGGGCTCTACGCCCCCCCCAAGGGCCCCCCCCCGCCCGCCATAGCCCTGGGACCCATCGGCAACGGCTACGGCTACAGCGGCGCCTCGGGTGAGTGCCTGGGGGGGTGTGGGGGCGATCGTGGGACCCCCCCCCAAAATTTTGGGGTGCTGGGGGGGGTCAGTAGTGGCCCCCCCCTCATTTTGGGGGGCTCGCTGACCCCCCCCCAATCCTCCCCCCCCCCAGTGAGCGGTCACAGCTCCCAGGTGCCCCTGCTGCGTGACACCGACAGCAACCTTGGATCAGGTAAAATTGGGGGGGGTTAATTGACAGCTGTCAATCATTTGGGGGTGATTTATGGGGGGGTCTTTGCCTGTCACTGGGCGCCTGAGCAGGGTGGGAAGCTAAGCAGGGTCGGCCGCGTTGTGGGGCTGGATGGGTGACCTGTGCATGTATTTCTTGGGGGGGGGCTGGACTCCTGGGTCCTGTCTCCCACCCCCCCATAATTTCCCTCCCCCAACCCCTCCCCAGTCCCCGCAGCCCCCCCCGTGGCCCCCCCCTCCATGCGGGTCCTGCGCTACCTCGAGGACGAGCTCAACGCCTTCGAGCCCCACGGCCGCTACCCCCCCTCGGGGGCAGGTGGGTTGATTTTGGGGGGGGTGGAGGGGGCAATTGGGAGCCTTGGGGGGGGCAGTTGCCTCCCCAAGGGACCCATTTGCCCCCAGGATCTACCCCCCACCCCAAATATTTCTTTTCCTTTTCCCTATTTTCTTTGTTCCCCCCCCTCCCCAAAGACATCAATCCTTGCTCTTGACCATTTCACCCCCCCAAAAAAAACATTTTTTTCCCCAAAAATCTCTCCCCCCAGGTGCCCCCAGTGACATCAGCTCCCTGCACGAGGCCCCTGATGCCTGGGCCCCCCGGGGGCGCCCCGTGTCCCCCCCCCGCAGCCGCTCCCCACCCCGGGGCCGCTGGCACTCGGTCGAAGATTTGGGGAGCTCCAGGGGGGGCTCGCCGCCCCCCTCCCGGCCCCGCTCCCGTTCCCGTGACGATCTCCTGGGGGGGGCCGCGCCCCTCCCCCGCCTTCCCCCTGTGGGTCCCCCCGGACCCCCCCGGCGTCTCCGCAAGGTGAGGGGGGGGCTCCCATGGGTGCTGGGGGGGGTTGTATGGTGGTGGATTTTTTTTTTTGGGGGGGGGGGTGTGGGTGGAGGCTTTTTTAGGGGGTCTGGGGGGGGGTTGGGGGTATGTGGGGGGGGTCCTTGAACTGTGGGGGGGGTTGAACTATGGGGGGGGTCTGGGGAGTTTGTTGGGGTTTCAGCCTCCTCCACTGACCCCCCCCTTAATGTCTGCCCCCCCCAGAACGATGCCATGAGCCGTGAGAGCCTGGTGGTGTGAAGGGAAGGATGCTGCCCCCCCCCCGAGAATGTCTGGGGTCCCTCCCCCCCTGCGAGACACCGGGGTCTCATCGCCCCCCTCCCCCCCCGTGCCGGCGCGGTGGGGGGGGTCCCAGTGTCCCCGGGGGGGGGCTGGGATCTTCTGGGGCTATTTTATTTTTTTTTAAGTGCCTTTTTGGGGGTGCCCCCCCACCCCCCCACTCAGGGCTTTGTACAAAATAAAGGTTTTAGAAGAAAAACGAGCTGACGCCTGGTTTTGGAAGGGGGCGGGGGGGGGGGTGATGGATGTGCTGTGCCCCCCCCCTCCGGTGGTGACTTGGCAATTTTTGGAGGTCAGCGAAAGGGGGGGGGGGGAGGGGGGCGGGGCCTGGCCGGCGGCGTCGCATCAGCATCGCATGGCTGCACCGGGGCACGCGGCAGCGCCGGGTGCTGCTGCTGCACCGTGGGGCTGCACGGCAGCGTTGCGTTGCACCTTGCAGCCCTGCAGCTGCATTTGCTCTGCATTGCACCCTGCCAGCTGAATTTAGCTTGCTGCAACGTGCTCCCGCGTTGCACCCCTGCAGCTGCATTGCACGGCTGCTTTGCACCCTGCAGCTGCATTTGCACCACTGCGTTGCACCTTGCAGCTTTATTTGCATTGCATTATGCCCTTCAGCTGCATTTGCATTGCAGCATAACACTCTTGCAGCTTTATTTGCATTGCAGCACCGTGCCCTGCAGCTGTACTTGCACCGTGCATCGCCCCCTGCAGCTTTATTTGCATTGCTTTGCGCCCTGCATTGCATTGCAGCACCCCCCCACACACACCCTTATTTGCAGTTTCACTGCACCCCTGCAGCTGCCTTCGCCTTGCACCGCTGCTTTCGCACCCCAGCAGCTGCCTCAGGCCCTGCTGCGTTGCCTCGCGCCCCCCGCATGACGTCACGCCGCCCCATGACGTCACAGCCCCCCGTTACATCACGCCTCCCCCCTATCCCCGTGCTGCGGGGCGCCGCGGGTCCCGCTCTGCGCATGCGCAAGGGCAGGGGGCCGGGAGGGGAGGGGGGGAGCGCCGAGCGCGTGCCGCGGCGCGTGAAGCCGCCCCGCCCCTCTTCTCCCCAAACCCCGCGCAGGCGCAGGAGCCGTCCGGGGAGAGGGGGCGTGGCCGGGCCCGGCAGGGGGCGTGGCCAGAGGGTATAAAAGGGGGAGGCGCGGCGGCGGCGCCGCATTCGACGCCCGGCGGCGCGGGAAGGGGGCGGTGCAGGTGGGGGGGGGGGCGGGGCTGGGGGGGGCGAATTTGGGGCTGGGGGGGGGCAAAATTGGGGCCAGAGGGGGAAAAAATTGGGGCCGGGGGGGGGGCCGTGAGGGGGTAATTGGGGTCGGGGGGGGGCTTCTTGAGGAGCCTGGGGGGGTTCTGGGGAAGTTAGGGGGGGTTCGGGGGGGGGGGGGGCTTTGGGATGGGGGGACGAGGGGTGGGGGGAGGCTCTGGGGGGGGCAGGGGCTGGGGGAGGAGTTGGGGAGGGGATTTTGGTGGGGGGGGGGTCCGGTGAGGGATGTGGAAATTTGGGGGGGGGGGAATGGGGACATTTGGGGGGGGTCTTCAGGGGATGCTGGGGGTGGGGGGGGCACTTTGGGGACCGAGTGACACCAGGGGGGGGCAAAAGGGGAGGGGGAGATGGAAACATTTGGGGGGGGGTCCTCGGGGGGAGCTTGGGCTGGGTGGGGGACTTTGAGGACCAAGAGAAAGTGGAAGGGGGGGGGGCAAGGTCGCTGCGTCCCCCCCCCTGTCCCCTGTCCCCCCCCCCCCCATCCCCGGCAGTGGCGGACGTGCGGAGCAGCCTCGTGCCCCCCCCCGCCCCCCCCGTGACGTCAGCACCGCATCCACCCCCCCCAACACCCCCCCGCAATGGCACAGCAGTGACACCGAGTGTGTCCCCCCCCCCGCCCCCCCCGGTGCCATCTGCCACCGCTCAAAGCCGATCAGGGGCTTAGAGCCGGGGGGGGGGCACCGGGGGGGGGGGCACCGCGATGTCACCCCCCCCTTGTCCCCCCCCCAGGGGTACGCAGGCAGTCACCATGGCAGAGCTCACCATCGGCATCAATGGGTAAGACCCCCAGCTGCTAATTAACCCCCCCAGCTGCTAATTAACCCCTCCCACTACTAATTAATCCCCCCCCACTACTAATTACCCCCCCCCCACTACTCCCTACCCACCTTTACTCTCCATTAATTCCACTTCCCTCTGCCTGTCCCTCCTCCTAACAAACTTTTTTCCTTTCTCCTCATTTAAATCCTTTTCCTTTTTTTCCTTTCTCCTCATTTAAATCCTTTCCTTAATTACCCATTAATTAATTAACCCCCCCCGTGTTAATTAACCGCAGCTTCGGCCGCATCGGCCGCCTGGTGTTGCGTGCCTGCCTGGAGAAGGGGCTGCGCGTGGTGGCCATCAACGACCCCTTCATCGACCTCAACTACATGGTGAGGGGGGGCCTGGGGGGGCTGTGGGGACCCCCCCCTAATTAACACACCCCCTCTAATTAACGCTGACCCCCCCAGGTGTACATGTTCAAGTACGATTCCACCCACGGGCGCTTCGGGGGCGAGGTGAAGGCAGAGGACGGGAAGCTGGTGGTGGACGGGGCCGAGATCAGCGTCTTCCAGTGGTGGGGGTGGTTTGGGGACACTGGGGGGGCTTTGGGGACACTGGGGGGCAGTTTGGGGACACTGGGGGGCAGTTTGGGGACACTGGGGGGGGGACACAAGGGGGTGGTGGGGGCAGTGTCCCCCTGGGGAGGGGGTGACACTGAGACCAGCACCCTTGGGTGGGGCAGGGGGATGTGTGTGGGGGGTCAGAGATGCCCCAGGGATTTTGGGGGAGGGAGGGGGGTCCCTGGGTGTGTCCCCCCCCCAGTGTCACCATCCTTGTCCCCTCTGTCCCCAGCATGAAGCCCAGCGAGATCCCCTGGGGTGACGCCGGCGCCCTCTACGTGGTGGAGTCCACCGGGGTCTTCCTCACCGTGGACAAGGCCTCGGCGAGTGTCACTGGGGGGGGGACACGGGGACACTGTGGGGGGGGGACAACCTCTGGGGACAAGGTTTGGTGGGGGGGGCACCTTTTGGGGACAGGAGCTGGTGGCCCTCGGGGATGGGGTTTGGTGGCCATCAAGGACGGGGTTTGGTGGCCCTCGGGGACAAGGTGGTGGCCCTTGGGGACACGTCGGTGACCCCCCCGTCCCCCCCCAGGCCCACCTGCAGGGCGGCGCGCGGCGCGTGGTGATCAGCGCCCCCTCCCCCGACGCCCCCATGTTTGTCATGGGGGTCAACGAGGACGCCTACGACCCTGCCACCATGCCGGTGGTCAGGTGAGGGGGGGACACACAATTTGGGGACACCTTGGGGACAACGGCGTCCCCGTGGTGACGTGTCCCCCCCCCCCCCCCCCCAGCAACGCCTCCTGCACCACCAACTGCCTGGCGCCGTTGGCCAAGGTCATCCACGACAACTTCGGCATCGTCGAGGGGCTGATGGTGAGCGGGTCCCGGGGGTGGGGACGGGTCCCCCGAGGTGGGGACGGGTCCCCCAATGTGTCCCCGTGTCCCCCGACGTGTCCCCGTGTCCCCAGACCACGGTGCACGCCTACACGGCCACCCAGAAGACGGTGGACGGGCCCTCGGGCAAAGCGTGGCGCGACGGCCGCGGCGCCCACCAGAACATCATCCCCGCTGCCACCGGCGCCGCCAAGGCCGTGGGCAAGGTCATCCCCGAGCTCAACGGGTGCGTGTCCCCCCCTGTCCCCTCCTGTCACCCCCCTGTCCCCTCTCTGTCCCCTCCTTGGCACCTCCGGCCATCTCCCCGCCACTGCCGTGGTGCTGCCGGGGGGCTGACAGCCATGGGGTGCTCAACTTGGGGGGCTTTGGGGTGTCACCGGGGTGTCCCCAAAGTGTCACAGGGTCGCTGGGGTGTCCCCAAGGTGTCACAACATCCCCGGGGTGTCCCCAAGGTGTCACAGGGTCCTTGGGGTGTCGCGGAGGTGCCACCGTGTCCCTAAGGTGTCCCAAGGGTGCAGCCCCTGTTCCCCGGAGCTCCCCAGGGTGTCACCCCGGGGTGCCGCTGTGGGTGCCGGGTGCCACCCCGCCATGTCCCCGTTGTCCCCGCCGTGTCCCCAGGCGGCTGACGGGGATGGCGTTCCGCGTGCCGGTGGCCGACGTCTCGGTGGTGGACCTGACGTGCCGCCTGGCCACCCCCGCCTCCTACGGGGACATCAAGGACGCCGTCAAGCGCGCGGCCGCCGGGCCGCTGGCCGGGATCCTGGGCTACACCGAGGACCAGGTTGGGGACAGCGTTTGGGGACAAAAGGGGCAGAAATTTGGGGACGTTGGGGACCCCGCCTGAGGGTGACGCCGCCGTCCCCAGGTGGTGTCGTCGGACTTCGTGGGGGACAGCCACTCGTCCATCTTCGACGCCGCCGCCGGCATCGCCCTGAGCGACAACTTCGTCAAGCTGGTGGCGTGGTGCGTCCCCGAGTGTCCCCGAGGGGTGGCACCAGGTTTGTGTCCCCCCCACCCCAAGGTGTGTGACGTTGTCCCTTGTGTCCCCCCCCCCCTACAGGTATGACAACGAGTACGGGTACAGCAACCGCGTGGCCGACCTGCTGAGCCACATCTACTCCCGGGAGATCTGAGCGTCGCCGTGTCCCTGTCACCGTGTCCCTGTCACCGTGTCCCCGCCGTCACCAGGACCCCCCCCAGTCCCTGGGACACCCCCCTCGTGTCCCCATGTCCCCACCCCCCCCCACTCGTGTCACAGTGGCCCCAGTGTCGCTGCGTCCCCCTGGTGGGGTCACCGTGGCACCCTGATGGTGTCACCATGACCCCCTGGTCGTGTCCCCAGTGTCACCAGTATGCCCCCAGTTGTGTCCCCAGTGTCACTGGGACCCCCCACTCGTGTCCCCAGTGTCACCAGTATGGCCCCAGTTGTGTCCCCAGTGTCACCGTGACCCCCCACTCGTGTCCCCAGTGTCACCCCAGTGTCACCAGTATGGCCCCACTCGTGTCACCAGTATGCCCCCAGTTGAGTCCCCGCTGTCACTGGGGCACCCCCCTGGTGTCCCCGTGTCCCCATCCCGTCCCCAGCCCCCCCTAATAAAGCTCCCACCCGAGACCGTGTCCTGCGTGGTGCTGGTGCTGCCTGGGGGGGCGTGGCCTCGCGGGAGGGGGCGTGGCCTTGCAGGGAGGGGGCGTGGCTTCACGGGAGAGGCGTGGCGCCTCGTTGCTGCGGATACCGACTTGCTGGGGGGCGTGGCCTCACTGCGGAGGGGCGTGTCCCTACCGGGAGGGGGCGTGGCCTCACAGCGGGGGGTGGCCTCGCTGAGTGGGGGCGCGTGACGTCACCGCGGGCGTGGCGGCGGCGCGGGGCGCGCTGGGAGTTGTAGTCCCGCGAGTGGGGGGGCGGGGCCTTCCCGCCGTGCCCCGCGCGGGCAGGGGAGGGGGAGGGGAGGCGCGTCCCCGCGGCCGGTGGCGGTGCCCGGCGCGTGCCCGGCGCCATGACCCTGTTCCACTTCGGGAACTGCTTCGCCCTGGCCTACTGCCCCTACTTCATCACCTACAAGTGCAGCGGGCTGTGCGTGGGGGACTGGGAGGCGCTGGGAGGGACTGGGCCTGACTGGGAGGGGACTGGGAGGGGACTGGGGGGCGCGGGGAGGGAGTGGGAGGGACTGGGGAAGGCTTGGGGGGCACTGGGAGGGACTGGGAGGGAGTGGGAAGGGACTGGGGAAGGTTTAGGGGGCGCTGGGAGGCACTGGGAGGGAGTGGGAAGGGACTGCGGGGCACTGGGAGGGACTGGGGAGAGACTGGGGGGCTCTGGGCCTTACTGAGGGGGGTGGAATGGACTGGGGAAGGCCTGGGAGGGACTGGGTTGTACTGGGAGGGGGGCAGGAGCACAGGAGGGGGACCAGGAGGGACTGGGGCATACTGGGAGGCGGCTGAGAGGGAGTGGGGATGGAGTGGGGGGCACTGGGTTGTACTGGGAGGGATTGGAGGGGGGAATTAGAGTGGACTGGGTGGCACTGGGGAAGGTTGGGGTGCCCTAGGAGGGGGAACTGGGAAGTGTGAGTAGGGGTGTTGTAGGACTGGGGCATACTGGGAGCAGACTGGGGCAAACTGGGGACGCTGGGCTACACAGGGAGGGGCAGACGGCTGAACTGGGATGCACTGGAGGGAGAAAGTGAGGGCGTTGGGGGGAACTGGGCATCCTGGGGGGGCTCCTGAGAGGGCTGGCGGGGGGCTGTTACCGGGGAGCACTGGGACGTACTGGGATTTACTGGGATTTACTGGTCCTGCAGCTCGGAGTACAGCGCCTTCTGGCGCTGCGTGCAGGCGGGGGCCACCTACCTGCTGGTGCAGCTGGGGAAGGTGAGCCCGGCACCCTTGGGTGGGGGTCCCTGGGGGGGTCCCTGGGGACTTGGGGGACCCCCCCCCGAATTTTGGGACCCCCATAACCCCCCTTTTCCCCCTTCCCCCCCCAGATGCTGTTCCTGGCCACTTTCTTCCCCACCTGGGAGGGTCCCTCGGGCGGCTACGACCTGGTGGGGGTAAGTCTGGGGGGGGAGGGGGGCTATAGGGGCACTGTGCCCCCCCCATACGCTATATTTCGGGTGTCCCCCCCCCCCTCCAGGAGTTCCTGAAGGCCACGGTGGATGTGGCCGACCTGGGGGGGCTGCAGCTGGCGCTGGGCAGGGGCGCGGGGAAGGGGGAGCACCGCATCCTGGTGGCCGCCATGGGCTGGGCCACGGCCGAGCTGCTCACCTCCCGGTACGTGGGGGGGGTCTGGGGGGGGCTACGGGGGTGTATGGACATCTATAGGGCTTGGGGAGGGGTGTATGGGACCCTATGGGGGGCTAGGTGGGGTTGGAGGGGGGTGAGGGGGCTATAGGGAGGGTTGGAGGGCTGGGGGGGGTCTATAGGGGATTTTGGTGCCTATAGGGTGGGCGTAAGAGCCTATAGGCGCCCGTAGGACAATATAGGGCCTTTTGGAGGGGGTGGGGGTCACCTGTAGGGACCTGGGGACCCCTATAGGGGGACCTGTGATGGATTCAGGAGAAGTGGGGGGTTCTATAGGGGGCTGGGGGGGGCTATAGGGGACTGGGGGGGGGGATTGGGCCCGTTTTTGAGGTTTTTGCCCCCCCCCCAGCTGCGTCCCGCTGTGGGTGGGGGCGCGCGGCATCGAGTTCGACTGGCGCCACGTGCAGATGGGGCTGGACTCCAACATCAGCCTGGTAAAGGGGGGGGGGTTATTTTTTGGGGGGGGCAGGAATCCCCTTTTATTGCGGGGGATCTGCCCCAGGGAGGGGCAAATGGGAAGGGCAAAGTGTGGGGGGGGAAGTGTTCCCTGGGGGGGTTATTGCCTTTATGGGGGGGATGTTGTCCTTGGGGGGGGCTGTTTTCCTTAAGGGGGGTGGATATTGCTCTTTGGGGGTGGGTTATTGCCCCCAGGGGGAGGTGTTATTGCCCTTGGGGGGGGGGGGCTATAGTCCTTAAGGGTGGGGTGTTATTGCTCCTAGGGGTTGTTATTGCCCCCGGGGGTGTTATTGCCCCCCCCGGTGACGTTGCCCCCCCCCAGGTGCGCCACGTGGCAGCGGCGGCGCTGCTCTGGGCCTCGGGGCGCCACGACCTCCCCCCCCGCCTGCGCCTGCCCCTGGGGGGGCTCCTGGTGGCTGCTGCCTATGAGGGCTTCCTCACTGGGTGGGCGGGGCTACAAAAGGGGAGGGGCTATAAGGGGAAGGGCTACAAAGGGGGAGGGGCTATAAGGGGGAGGGGCTATAAGGGGGAGGGGCTATAAGGGGCGGGGCATGGGGGAGAAACGGGGTGGGGCTTCCTTGGGATGGGCGGGGCTACAAGGGGGTGGGGCTACAAGGGGGCGGTGCCACAAGGGGGAGGGGCTACAATGGGGGGGCAGGACCTGGGGGAGAGACGGGGGAGGGGCTGAAGGGGTGGGCGGGGCTTCTCGGGGTGGGCGGGGCTTATGTGGCTGTGGGTGGGGCTTATGCTGGGGATGGGCGGTCCCTTGGAAGTGGGCGGGGCTTGTCTCCAGAGGGGAGGGTCCCTTGGGCGGGGCTCGGGGAAGGGGCGGGGCTTGAGGGAGGGGGTGTGGCTTCCAAGTTGACTCTGGGAGGGACCTCAGTGGGGATGGGCGGGGCCTCGCCCCCCCGGAGGGGGCGTGCCCCACTGAGGCCCCGCCCCTTTTTTTCCCACAGGTGGGCGGGGCAGGCACTGGCGCTGGGGCCCTGGGGGGCGCTGGGGGTGCGGGCGCTGGGGGCAGCGGCGCTGGGGCTGGGGGCGCTGCGGCTGCTGGTGCCCCTCCTGCCCCCCCCCTGAATAAAGCCCGTGGTGTCCCTGACTCCTTTATTGTCACAATTGGGGGGGGGGTACATTTTTTTGGGGGGGGGTCCTGATGTCCTGGGGGGGGGTCCTGGAGTCCTGAGGTGGGTCCCGCTGTCCCTGGGGGGGGGTCCTGGAGTCCTGGGGGGCGTCCTGGTGTTGTGGGAGGGGTTCTGAGTGTCCTGGGGGGGGTGGAGGTGGGGACAGAGACCCCCCCTCCATTCCCCTTGCAGGGCGGCAGCCTCAGTAGTAGAGCTCGCGGTCCCACCAGCCTGGGGGGAAAAATGGGGGTGAGGGGGGGGGGTCCTGGGACCCCAAGGGGGGGTCCAGGACCCCTGGGGGGGGGCATAGGACCCCTGGGGGTGGGGGGGGGACTGACTCCCTGGGTGCCGCCGCACTCCCAGCTTGCGGATCTCGTCGTAGATGAGGATGAGGAGGCCGAAGGGCATGGGCACAAACCACCACTGGAACCTGCGGGGAGGGGGCGCTCAGGGGGGGGCCTGTTTGGTATTTTTTTGGGACGGGGGGGGACGGGGGGGGCCCACCGGATGGGCATGAAGTTGAAGATGTTGGGCATCCCAGGGCAGTAGCAGAGGAAGCAGCCGATGGACACCTGGAAGACGATGGCGATCACCAGGATGTGGTTCCTGCCGGGACACGGGGGGTGGGTGTAAGACAGGGGCCCCTATAGCACCCATGGGTGCCGGGGGGGTCCCCGTAGCCCCCCCGTAGGCACCGGAAGAGGCCCTGCTGCAGCAGGGAGAGGCGCCGGGTCTTGCGGATGAGGACGTCGGCGATCTGGCACATCTCGATGCTGATGAAGAAGACGGTGTAGCACGTGTACTGCTGGTAGCGGCGCTGCTCGAAGGTCTGCGGGGAGACTGCGGGATCGGGGGGGGGGCCGTGCGGGGACCGTATAGGGCTGTTTGGGGCTGTATAGGGCCGTGTGGGGGCTCTATGGGGCTGTATGGGATCCATATAGGGCTCTATGGGGCTGTATAGGGCCATGTGGGGGCAGTATGGGGCCGTATAGGACCATGAGGGGCTGTATGGGGCCATATGGGGCTGTATGGGGTGTATAGCGGCTGTATGGGGGCCATATCGAGACATGGGGGGGCCACAAAGGGCCATATGGGATCCATATAGGGCTGTATGGGGTCCATATGGGGTCATATGCGGGCTGTATAGGGGACCTACGAGGCCACGTGTGGGGCTGTATAGAGACCATACGAGGCCACACGGGGGCCATATGGAGGTGTATGGGGCTGAACAGCGACCACCTAGGGCCAAATAGGGCCGCCGGGGGGCCGCACGCACCCACTGCTGCCCGTAGCTGTCCTGCAGCTCCTGCTCGTGGGTGTCCTCCCAGCGCGGGCGCAGCCCCAGGCAGAGCAGCGGCCACCACCCCTCCTGCGCCATGGCCACGAAGTAGTCGGTGAAGCCGGCGAACGACTGGATGGCGCCTGCGGGGACGGCGGCGGGCACGCTGTCCGTGGGCCCCCCACACCCCCAAAACCCGCCCCCCTCTACCTCCGGGGGATGGGGGTCCGGGCCCCGCCGCCCCCTCACCGATCTGGAAGTAGGAGTAGGCGGCCAGGGGCTCGTTCACCAGGCGGTCGCGCCGGGGGTTGCGCGGCTTCAGGTGCATGATGTCGCTCTCGGCGCGCTCGTAGGCCAGGGACACCGAGGGGAACTGCGTTGGGGGGGGAAAACTGGGGACGTGGGTGGGCTGGTGGGGATGAGACGCGGTGGGGGGGACGCCGGGGACTCACGATGTCGGTGCAGAGCTCGATGAAGAGGATGGTGATGCAGCCCAGCGGCAGCGGCACGCTGGCCGTGATGTAGATGAGGTAGGGCGTCAGCTCGGGGATGTTCTTGGTCAGCGTGTAGGCGATGGACTTCTTCAGGTTGTCAAAAATCAGGCGGCCTTCGCGGGGAGGGGGAGGGCAGCGGGGTCAGCTGGAGGTCAGTCCGTCTCTCTCCCGCCCCCCCCATTTTTGTGTGTCCCGCGTCCCACCTTGCTCCACGCCGGTGACGATGGAGGCGAAGTTGTCGTCCAGCAGGATCATGTCGGCCGCGTTCTTGGCGGCGTCGGAGCCGGCGATGCCCATGGCCACCCCGATGTCGGCGCGCTTCAGCGCCGGGGAGTCGTTCACCCCGTCCCCTGTCACCGCCACGATGGCGCCCTGGGGACACGAAATTTAGGGGGGGGGAGCGCTGGGGTGCCCCCGATATCCTCCCAGTGTCCCTGCACCCACGCAACGTCCCCAGCTCCCCCAAACCCTTCGCATCGTCCCCGTGTACCCAGTGTTGCCCTCTTCCCCAACGCCCCCCCCCGTGTCCCCAGTGCCCCCCCAGTGTCCCCACCAGCCGCTGGCAGCTCTCCACGATGACAAGTTTCTGCTGCGGGGACGTCCGGGCAAAAACCATCTCCGGGTGGGCGCGCAGGATCCCCTCCAGGACGCCCGGCTCCATGCCAGCCAGCTCAGCCCCCGTCACCACCCGTGCCCGCGCCTGCCTGCGGACACCGGACACTGGGTTTCCCCGGTCTGGGGGTTCCCCCCGTCACCCCCCCATGCCCCTGGGGATGTCGGGTCCCACCTGGGGTCCACCTGCTCCAGGGGCACCCGCAGCCGCGCCGCCACGTCCTCGGGGGTCTCGCTGCCCTCTGAGATGATGCCGACGGCGGCAGCGATGGCCTTGGCCGTGATGGGGTGGTCACCGGTCACCATGATCACCTGGGGGGGGGCGGGGACGGACAAGGGGGACGCTGGCGTGGTCCTGCTGTGCCCTCACACCCCTGTCCCCATCTCCCCCCCTCCCCTTTATCTCCTTGCTCATCCCCATCCCCGTGTCCATTCCGTGTCACGTCCCCTCCGTGTCCCCCCCGTCCCCTCCGTGTCCCCCCCACCCCCCCGTGTCCCCTCCGTGTCCTCCCCCGTCTTCATTTCCCTCCCCATCCCCTCCACCCCCCTGTCCCCATGTCCCACCCTGATGCCCGCCGTGCGGCACTTGAGCACAGCGCGGGGCACGGTGGCCCGTGGGGGGTCGATCATGGCCACCAGCCCGGCGAAGCAGAGGCCCACGGCCACCTCGGGCAGCGCCTCGGGGTCCGTCCCCGCTGCCACCGTCCCTGCGGGCAGCCAGCGCGCGCAGAACCCTGGGGACACGGCAGAGACAGGGGGGTGTTGGAGCACGACCCGTTTCCCTCCCCGTGTCCCTCTGTCCCCCTCCCAGCCCTGTTATGTCCCCATATCCCCCATGTCCCTGTTCCCGCCCCAGTCCCATTATGTCCCCCATTCCCTCCATGTCCCACTATGTCCACGTGTCCCCCCGTCTCCCCCCATGTCCCTAATTCCCCTCCCAGTCCTCTTACATCCCCCATTCCCCCATGTCCCCCCATTCCTCCCCACATCCCCACTCCCCCCCACGTCCCCCTCCATCCCCCCCTCCCTCCAATACCCCGCTATCCTCCCCATGTCCCCAACTCCCCCCACGCCCCACCACGTCCCTGCTATCCCCACACCCCACCGCACCCCTCCCCAGTCTCCCCCACGTCCCCCCCCCGGCGCCACTCACCCAGGACGCGCTCCCCGCGGCCCCCCAGGTCGGCGTAGGCCCCCTCGAAGGCCTCCCGCCACTGGGCGTCCAGTGGCAGCTCCTGCCCCTTGATCATGACGGTGCTGCAGCGCTCCAGCACCCGCTCGGGGGCCCCCTTCAGCACCAGCAGCTGGCGGTCCCCCGCCGCGTGCACCGAGAGCTGCAAGGGGGTCCCCTCCCGGTCACCTCCACCCAACCGGCGCCCCGGGGGAGTCGTCCTCTGCTCCCCATCCCCCCTTATCCTCGGTGCCCCGGTGTGGGGTCCCCACCTGGAACTTGTTGGTGGAGTTGAAGGGCAGCTCGGCCACCTTGGGGAAGCGTCCCCGCGCCTCCGACACCGTCCCCACCGTCACCTCGGCGAATTTCAGCAGCGCCGTCTCCGAGGCGTCGCCGATGACCTCGCGCTGCGGGAGCACGGGGCTTGGTGGGGTCCTCTGTGGGGGTTCACCGAGCCCATGGGGCCCACCGAGCCCACCACGGCCCCTCCGTGGCCCCACCTTAGCCACGGGGATGTTCTCCTGGCCAGCCTTGAACTGGGCCCTGTTGCAGAGGGTGACGACGCGGCTCAGCAGCGTCCATGTCTCCGACGACTGGTCGAAGCTCTGACCTGGTGGAGGGGACGTGGGTCACCGTGGGGGGGGTCCCCAGCCCGGACGGAGGGGGAGGTGGGGGCGCCCGGCTCACCCGACTGGTCCTCGGTGGTGTCGGCCGTGTGGATCTGGTTGTCGAACCAGAGGTGCGCCACCGTCATGCGGTTCTGGGTGAGGGTCCCGGTCTTGTCGGAGCAGATCACGGAGGTGGAGCCCAGCGTCTCCACCGCCTCCAGGTTCTTCACCACGCAGTTCTTCCGTGCCAGCCGCTTGGCCGTCAGTGAGAGGCACACCTGGGGCAGGGGCACCCTGTCAGGGCTCTGGGGAACCCCGGAGGTCCTCGAGCCCCCGTGTGATCCTTGGCACCTTCTGGAGCTCCTGCGGTGGCCTTGGAGCCACAGGGACCTCCTGGAGGGCACTGGATACCCACAGACCCATGGGGGACCCCTTGGGCCCGTATGGCACCCACATTTTGTGGTGGACCCACGGGGACTTCCCGGGTCTCATGGGATGTCCGAGGACCCATGGGGAGTCCCAGTCCCCTGTAGCACCCATGGGACCCACCCACAGCCCAGGCTGCCCTACAGCCCCTCCCACAACGCCCCAAGCCATACTGTGACTGTGGCCAGCAGCCCCTCGGGGACATAGGCCACGACGATGGCCATGAAGAAGACCATGGCACGGAGGAAGGGGTATCCGATGACCATGGCCACCACGAAGAAGGTGGCGCCGAAGAAGATGGCGAGGCCGGCGATGATGTCGACGAAGTGCTCGATCTCGATGGCGATGGGCGTCTTCTCGTTCTCCACGCCCGAGGCCAGGCTGGCGATGCGCCCGATGATGGTCCGGTCG
Source organism: Aythya fuligula (assembly GCF_009819795.1). Classification (NCBI taxonomy): domain Eukaryota; kingdom Metazoa; phylum Chordata; class Aves; order Anseriformes; family Anatidae; genus Aythya; species Aythya fuligula. The sequence continues at coordinate 11,329 of NW_022474018.1, read as the reverse complement.
CCCGTGTTGATCACCAGCCCCGTGGCCGTCCCTGCAGGGGAAGCCTGGGTGTCAGGATGGGGACCGGCTGGGACACGGGGTGCCCGGCTGGCATCTGGCCCACCTTCCAGGCACATGGTGGAGAAGAAGGCGATGTTGCGGGTCTCCAGGGGCGAGTCGTGGGTGCACTCGGGTGACCGCGTCTGCGGCTCGGACTCCCCCGTCAGCGACGAGTTGTCCACCTGGGAAGGGGGGGGGGGGAACACACGGCTCAGCCCAGGGTAACCCAGGCCTCCTGGTGCCCATTTCCCCTCCGTCTGGCCCCTGTGCCCGCGCCCACCTTGCAGCCCTGGGCCGAGATGATGCGGATGTCTGCGGGCACTCGGTCCCCGCCTTTGATCTCCACCAGGTCCCCAACCACCAGCTCGTTGGCGTTGATCTGCAGCTTGTCCCCTTCCCGGATCACTGTGGCTTGCTGTGGGTGACACAGGGACCCTGTGGGATGAGGGACGGGGTCCCATCGCGTGCCTCAGGGGTCCAGGTCTTGGGTACACCCCCCTCACCTGGGGAACGAGGTTCTTGAAGCTGGCAATGATGTTGGTGCTCTTGAACTCCTGGTAGTAGCCAAAGCAGCCGGTGACGACGACGACAGCAATAAGGGCGATGGCGAGGTAAAGCTGGGGGGGGGGGTGAGGGAGAGAGGATCAGGCCACAGGACAGCTCCCACAGTGGGATCCCCCTCCCAAAACCCATCCCATAGAGGTGGTGAGGACCCCAGTGTCCGGGCGTCCCCACCAAGGGGATCCAGGCATCTCCCTGGTCAAGATGGACCCGGGTGTCCCTCTGCCCTCAATGTGTCCCAGCTCCCCAAAGGGTCCCAGGTGTCCTTACACCTCCAGAGGGCCCCAGAAACCCATATTCTCCCCCCAAAAAGGGTCCCTGGAGTCCCCCCCCCTCCAGCACCACAAAGGGACCCAGGCATCCAGAAGGTCCCAGGAACCTGGGGACTCCCCGGAGCCACCCACGTTCCCCTCTCCCAAAGACCCCTGGCTTCCAGGTGTCCCCCCACCAGGTGCCACCCCCCCAGCTCTCCGCCCCAGGCGTACGTTGTCGGCACTGCCGCGATCACCCTGCCCCTCCTGCACGCCGTAGGCGATGAGGCAAATGGCCGCTGCCACCCACATCAGGCACTGGAGCCCCCCGGCCAGCTGCCGCCCGAACTTGACGCACTCTGGGGTCCCCCGGGGGGGGCGCAGCTCGTTGGGGCCGTCCCGCAGCAGCCGCTCAGCCGCCACCGCCCCCACCAGGCCCTGGAGGGGTCAGCACGGCTGTGAGGTCAACAGGGAGCGTGGGGGTTGTGGGGTTGAAGGGTTGTGGGGTTGGTGGGGTCAACAGGGCTCATGAGGGTCTTGGGGTTGATCAATGGGGCTGAAGGGCTTTGGGGTCAGCAGGGTCAACGAGGCTGATTGGGGTCAACGTGATGGGGTTGTTAGGGTCAGCACGGGTCATAGGCCGGGGGCTGCTCACCTTGGTGATGCTGGTGCTGTACTTGGCCTCCAGGTCGGGCAGTTCGAGCTTGTGGTCATCCTAGGGGCACCAGCCTCAGTGCTGACCCCTGGACTCCGCGTCCTCCGGTGTCCCCCAGTATTGCCCAGTGACCCTACCAGTGCCCTATGGACCCGCCCAGTCCCCTCTCGACCCTTGACCCAGTCCTCTGCAATGCCCCCCCCCCCCCCCAGTCCCTTCCAGTGACCCATTAACCTGTGCTGACCTCCCAGTCTCACCAACTGACCTCCCAGTGTCCTCCATTGACCCTCCCCAGCCCCTTACCAGTGTCCCCCACTGGTTCCCATTCTCTCCCAGTGCCCCATACCACATCCATCTCCTTCTTCATGTCCTCCAGCCGCTCCTGCTTGCGGCGGCCACGGCCCTTTGGTGCTTTGGGGGCGGCCGGGCCCCGTGGCCCCAGCTCGTAGCTCTCCTGGGGGTCAGGAGTTGGGGGTCAGAGGGTCAGCTGGGGTTGGGGGTGGTCCCTCCACCCCCCCCCCAGCATCCCACTGCCATCTCTCCCTTCATTTCCTGCCTCCTCCTCTCCCTCCAGGTGTCCTGCTGTCTGTCCCTCCACCCACCCATCCCTCTGTCCATCCGTTCTTCCTTCTCATGGCTCATCTCCATCATCTCCATCTCCATCATCTCCATCTCCATCATCTCCATCTTCATCTCCCCCACGTCTCCCGCCCCCCCCAGCCCTCACCTCCTTCCCCATGGCGGCTCTTGGTGGCTCCCAGCAGCTCCCAGTGGCTCCCAGTCTGCTCCCGACCTCCCTTTATAGCCCCGGGAACCGCCTCAAGGTGACCTCGCCCTGGGTCCCTCCTGCAGCGGGGGGGCACTGGGTGCCCGGGTCCCCTTGGAGGGACGCTGGGGGCAGGGGGCCAGGATGCCTGGGTGCCCCCTGTGCTCCCTGAGGTGCTCCTCCCTGAATCCCCTGGGGGCAGAGGGTTGTGGGGCTGCCCCACTGAGGAGCAGGGAGCCTGGGTCCCCCTGGAAATCAGGGTTGGGGTCCCCTTGGTTTTGGGATTGGGGTGGGGGGAAGCAGGAAGCTGGGGTTTGTGTGGGACTCTGGGGGACACCCGGGTCCCTTGGGGGGGGGGGGGCAGCAGGGTGGGCTCCCAGACACCAGGGTCCCCCCCAAGCCCAGGTGCCCTCAGAGTGCCCTTGGTGCTCCTGCTCCCTGCCTCCCCCCCCCCCCCCCCCTTATCAGTTGTGTTCTTATCAGCCTGGGGAGGGACGGATGCTAGGTCCTACCTGTCGCTTAGTTAATGGTTAATTACTGATAGCTTATCAGCCTCCTCCTGGTGCCTCGGGGGGGGGGGGGGGGGCCAGTGGGGGGCATTTAGGGGTCCTGGAGAGGTTTTGGGGGACCCAGGTGGTGTGGGTGTACCCCTCCCTGAAGTGTCCCTGGGGGGCTGGGCTCCCGTCATGCCCCTCTCTGCCCCCGTGATCCCCCACAGGGGAACTGAGAACATCTGGGCTCCCATCTGCCCTGCTCGGCTCCCCAGGGAACCCCAGCGAGGCAAAGGGGGTGGGGATGTTAATGGCAGGGGGCTGTGGGGGTCACGGAGACCCCTTTGGGCAGGGGGCCTATGGGGTAGCACCAGGGGAGCCCGTGGGGTGGTTCCAGTGACACCCAAACCCCTTGGTTCCCTTGGGGTTAGGGGGGGAAGGGGGGGAGGTCTGTGGGGTGGTTCCCCAGGACCCCTTGGGCTGGGGGGGGTCTATGAGGTGGCCCCCCAGAACCCTGGGACCCCTGGGGTTGGGGGGGGTCTATGGGGTGGCCCCCAGAACCCTGGAACCCCTGGGGTTGGAGGGTCTGTGGGGTGGCCCCCGGACGTCTTCCTTCCCTTTAGAGCCACGTGCGTACGGGGAAGCCCCGACAGCAACCAAGACCCCTGGAGAAGGGGGAAGGAAGTGGGCTCGGCTGCCTTTGAGCGGGGGAGGACATTGGCACCCGGATGCTTGGGCCCCCCAGTGCCCCAAAGGGGCGGGGAGTGGGGATGGGGCCAAACGCAGACACTGGGCACCCCTAACGCCTGGGTCCCCCAAACTCGTGGGTCTCACCCCCCCGTGCAGGGGCTTTGGTCTCCCCAGCCATGTGGTTCTTCATCTGCCTCTTCTTCCTCATCCCAGGTAGGAACTGGGGGGGGGGGGGGGGCTTTTGGTGGGGAAGTGGGGCCCCAAAAAGGGTGGTGGGTCCTGGGGCAGACGGACAGGGGGGCTCCACACAGCTCTGGGGGACCCTGCTGGACGGGGTCCCCACTGGGCAGTGCTGGGGGGGGAGGGTGCCAGCTCTGGGGTCCCTGCTGCCCTTGGCAGGTGCTGCCCCAGCCGTCTGCCCGAAGCCAGTGACGGGCCCGGAGGAGGTGGTGGCTGAGCTGGGCTCCTGCGTCCTCATCCCCTGCCGCTACAACCTGTGCCAGGTGGGAACCAGCACCCGCCTGCCTGTCCTGCGCTGGCTGCAGAAGCCTGTCTATGACTACGACCGCCGCGACTACGTGGGGGGGCTGCTGGTGAGCACCGCCACCGGTGCCACCAGCTCCAGAGCCAGGATCAGGCTGGCGGTGTCCCCCCGGCCCCACGCCCCCACTGCCACCACCGCCTATGCGGAGGGGGACTGCAGCCTGGTCCTGTCCCACGTCCGGGCTGAAGATGCCGGTGAATACGGGCTGCGGCTGGAGGCCAACGGCTCTCGCCCCAGACATGAGCTGCGCTGGTTGCACAAAGTCATCCTCAACGTCACCGGTAGGGACCGGCTGCCCGCTGTGCCCCCCCGCTGTGCCCCCATTGTTACAACCAACACTACACTGGTGCCTTTTGCAGATGCCCCCCCTGCTCCCCACCTCTGGCCAGACCCACAACCCCTCGTCGAAGGGCACACGACCACCCTGGGGTGCTGGGTGCCCCCTGCCTGCCCCGAGGACACGGTCACCCTTGCCTGGGATGGGCCAGCCTCCAAAGTGGCGGGGGCAAAAGTGCAAGCCTGGACCCCTCCAGACCACGCTATGGTCCCCTCGGCCATCAGCATCAGCTTGGACTTCAACCCCACCTGGTACCATGACAAGTCCAACCTCAGCTGCCTCCTGCGGGGGGCTGACGGGAAGACTGTGGCCCAGGCAACCCGCCAGCTCCAGGTCCACTGTGAGACTTGGGGGTGTGCATATGTGCATCCCTAGGGGGTCCTGGGGTGGCTACAGGGAGGGGGGGGTTGGTGGAGATATGTGTTTCTATGTGGCTCTGGGTGGGCCGAGAGAGGTCCCTGGGGTGGCTATGAATGTTCTGGGCATCGACAGGGGGCTGAGGGGATCCCTCAAAGGTCCGGTGGGGACCCTCCAGGGTGTTCTGGAAGGATTGTGGAGGTGCCTGGGGTGTCTGTAGGGTTCTGGGGAGAGCATATTGGGCTTGTACTGCTCCATACTGGTCCTTACTGGTCCCACCAGATGCTCCGCGGGATGTGCGGGTGGAGGTGATGCCGACATCCCGAGTCCGTGAGGGCTGGGAAGTGACACTGAGCTGCCGCGACTCTGCCAACCCCCCGTCCTTCGCCTACTCCTGGAGCCTGAACGGCCTGGTGCTGTCCACCAGCACGGCCAAGCTCCTCCTGCGGTCAGCCCAGGTCCATGATGGCGGCACCTACCGCTGCCGTGCCACCAACGCTGCGGGGTCAGTTGAGTCCCATCCCACCGTCCTCGAGGTCTACTGTGAGTAGGACAAGCTGGTGGCATGGGGGGGAAGGGGGAGGTGGTTGCATGGGGGAGGGCACAACAGCTGCCAATGACGCCAAGAGACACCCCTTGACCAACCTGCCAATCACCCATAGCCCCAGCCCTTGAGGAAGCTCCGTCACCTCTAGCCCCATCCTTTGGGGTCCCGATGCCCGTCCTTGCTGGCTTCACCCCTTCCAAGACGCCTGCCCGTCTCACCCCCTCCTTGTCCCAGGGGATGCCTGACAATTCCCCTTCCCTCCTCCCCTTTCTGCCCCCGTGCGCGTGGCTGTCCTACCACTGCCCCCAACCCATATGGCTGTCCCTAGATGCCCCGCGGGATGTGCGGGTGGAGGTAACGTCCCCCGTCTGTGAGGGCAAAGAAGTGACGCTGAAATGCCACGACTCTGCCAACCCCCCGTCCCACACCTATGCCTGGATCCTGGAGGGCCAGATCCTGCCTCACAGCTCATCCCAGTTCCATCTGAGGCCGGTCCGGGAAGTGGATGGTGGCTCCTACCGCTGTCAGGCCACCAATGACATAGGGACGGCTGATTCCCCCCCAACTTTCCTTGAGGTCTACTGTGAGTGAGGCAAGATGGTGGTACAGATGGGGGGTGGCCTAGATGGCCACAGGGCAGACAGGGTGGTGGTAGGGGTGGCCGAGATGGCCATAGGGTGGCCAAGAGGTGGGCAGGGTGGAAGTAGGGGTGGCCTAGATGGCCATGGGGTGTCCGAGGTGGTATGAAGGGGTGGTCTAGGTGGCCGTGGGGTGGCCGAGGGGGTGGTAGGGGTGGCCTAGATGGCTGTGGAGCAATCAGGGTGGTAGTAGGGGTGGCTTAGATGGTCAAGGCGGTTACAAGGTAGTCAAGGTGGTAGTAGGCATGGTCTAGATGGCCCCAGGGCATCCAAGGTGGTAGTAGGGGTGGTGTAGGTGGCCATGGAGCAGTCAGGGTGGTAGTAGGGATGGCCTAGACGGCCACAAGGTAGTCAGGGTGGTGGAAGGAGTGGCCTAGATGGCCATGAGGTGGTCCGGATGGTGATAGTGGTGGCCTCGATTGCCACGGGGAGGCTGAGGTAATGGTAGGGGTGGCTTAGGTACCCCTGGGGTTCCCTGCCCTAACCCCACTGCCCCACACCAGACCAGCCCAGGAATGCCACCCTGACGGTACTGAACCCCCTGCCGGTGCTGGCGGGGACCCGTGTATCGCTGCACTGTGAGCTCGGCCCGGCCCACCCGCCTCCGTCCACCATCCAATGGCTGCGCAACGACCACCATCAGGCCTCCACCACCGACCCCATCTTCAGCTTCACCGCCGAGCCCACCCGAGCCAGCACCTACCGCTGCGCTGGCAAAAACGTCGCTGGCTTCACCCAATCCCCACCCCTTGCTGTCATCGTCTGGTGTGAGTGGTGGTTTCAGGACACCCGCCCAGTCAACACTGGGCTCCCCGTGGGGCTTTGTGCCCTCCGTGTTTCGTGCCTCCTCGTTGCCGTTCTGCCCCCAAGTGGTGGTTTTGAGACCCTAAAATTACCATTTTGGGTTCTTCCAACACCACGGGAAGGTTTCAAGCCCCGTCATGGCAGTTTTGAGACCCCCCCCCCCCTCCTCCAGCCCTAAATGATGGTTTCATTGCTCCTATCCCCCCTTACCATTTCATGAGTGCTCAAGGGACAGTTGTAATCTCCCAGTCACTATTTCAGCCCCCCCAAAATGTTGGTTTATCTCCCTACAGATCCACCCCAGGCTGTTTGGATGCGTCAGAGCCCCAGGGGGGAGCTGGTGGCCGGGAGAGGCCCAGTGTGGCTACACTGCGAGGCTGGGGTGGCCGAGCCCCCCCTCTACAACATCAGCTGGTTCAAGGGGGGGCAGCGGCTGCCGGCCTCTGGCCCCAGCCTGCTGCTGCCTGGTCCTGAGCCCACCGATACTGGCACCTACATCTGTGAGGTCCGAAATGTCGCAGGGGCTACCCGCAGCGCCCCCACCACCCTCAACATTCTCTGTGAGTTACAACCCCCTCCCTTACCAGGGTCTGGGTGAGGGACCCTGACACCTCCAAAGTGACCCAGGGGACCCCAGGGTGTGGGTGAGGGACCCCAACACCCCCGTGGGACCCAGTGGGACCCCAATGTCCCCAGTGGGACCCTGGTGGCCGTGCCCCCCACCGGGGAGCTGGGTCCTCAGGCACTGATGCTGGGTGCAGTTGGGCCACGGTCGGTGGAGCTTGTGCCGGATCCAGGAGAGGACGTGTATGAGATGACCAACGTGGTCCTGCACTGCCGCGTGTCCGCCCAGCCCCTGCCCGATGTCTTTGAGTGGTTTCGTGATGGTCGAACCCTGGGCCGGGCCTCCAAGGACCGGTGGGTGCTGAGTGCCGTGGGCATCCAAGCGTCTGGACGTTACCGCTGCCGCGCCACCAACTCCATCACCTCTGCCGACTCCCCTGATGTCACCATCACAGTCTACTGTAAGGGATATGGACACCCTTGGGATGTCCTCCTGGCCTGGGTGGCCGGGAAGGACACGAGTGTCTTCATCTTCCCGTTGCCTCTCCCTTGTAGACACCAGGGCCACCATCCTGCGGAAGACCTTCCTGGGCCTTGGTGTGGGGCTGGGCAGCCTCCTGCTGCTGGGTGCCCTTGGGTGCTTCCTCCGCCGCCGGTGAGACTGAGCACCCGGGTGTCCAAGCATCACTGCTGCTCCCTGGCTACCTGGGTGCTCCTGGGGCCCCCAGGTGCCACCGCGTCAACCCTAGGGGACCCAGCTACCCAAGTGTCCCTGCAGGTGGCAGCGGCAGATGGCAGCTGATGAAGAGCCGGTTGTGGAGCCGTCGGGGACCTTCTTCCTCCGCAACAAAAAGGTAGCAGACCCCTTCCCCGCCATGGCCACCTGGGTCACTCTTGGTGACCCACAACCACACCCGGGTCCCTCCTGCAGCCTCGGCCACCTGCGTCCCCACAGCCACCCCACAGTGCTGATGACACCATCAGTTACTCATCACTGGTGTCCCCTCCTGGCTCTGGACCTGTCCCCAGGTAATGTTTCCCCCCTCCAGTCTTGCTCTTTCTGGACAGGACCCCTGTTTTCCTCCCCCCCCTCCTCTATCCCATTGTTCACTCTGTCCTCGCACAGGGTGCAAGGGGACACTGTGGTCTACAGCGTCCTCAAGAGGAACGACGGAGCTGCAAAGGTACCCTTATGTCCCCACCACGTCACCCTGTGTCCCTCCATGCACCCAGTGTCCTTGTCACCCCCTGCGTCCCATCACATCCACCATCTGTCCCCCCAGGCCACTGAAGGACATGACTATGAGAACGTCCCCTCTGGTCCCAGGAGCAGAGCTGGGGACAGGGACGGGGACAGGGATGGGACACTGCTCTATGCTGCTCTGGCATTGTCCCCCCCACTGACAGCCCAGGAACATGCTGGGGGCATGGAAGATGCTGTTGAATACGCAGCCCTGCGGCACTGAGACTTTGGGGACATGGGGACACCAGGATGGAGGAAGGTGGCCACCAGGGTGATGTGGGGACATCAGGAAATATCCTCTGGGACATGGGCAAAGTGGGGATACGGCGATACAGGACAATGGCCACTGCAGAGGACATGGGAATGGGGGACGTGGGGACTCGGGCAAATGGCCACCACAGAGACGTGGTCACAGGGGGAGTGACAGCCTGATGGTGACACCGAGGGCAGGGGGACATGGGGGACTCCAGAGGTGTGGGGCATGGCCTCGACCATCGTGACATGTCACCGTGGGGGGGGGAGGGGACACACACATGCAAAACCAATGCCAGGACCACAGCCACCGCTACCCTTGGACACTTGCCAGGACAGGGACATGCTGGGGACGTGTCACAGCCACCGAGGGAGCTGCCACCAGCAATAAATTCCTCCTCTGGGTTAACCGAGTGTCCCCTTTCCAGCCGTAGTGGCTGCTCCAGTGTTCACACTGTGGTGGGGGGGGGGGAAGAAGGAGAGGAGAGGCAACTCAGGTCCCTTGGGTGCTGGAGGGCAGGGATGGGGGTATTTATTCTTGTCCGTCCCTCCCCGCTGCTGTCCATCCATCTGTCTGCTGCCACGGTAGGGTTCATTCTCCTTCTCCTTTTCAACAGCCCCCCCTTGCCCTCTCTCCCAACCTGGGCTCCCCAGCCCGGAGCCACCATCTTCCCCCCCCCCCCCGATCTTCTGGCACCCCCCAGATTACCTTGGAAGCCCCCAGCCACCCTCCTAAGACCTCCACCCCCAACCCAGGGACCTGCTGCCCTGAACCCTGGTAGACCCCAACCACCGTTGGCCACCCCGAGGGAGCCTGAGCAGATCGCGGTCCCCATCGGCTGCCCCATCTGAAGGCCCCACCGGATCCTGGCTGCCATGTCGGCCCCCCCCCTCGCCATCAACCACCGCCTGTGCCTGGTGGTCTACGCCGGCGCCTTCACCCTGGGGCTGCCCCTCAACCTGGTGGCCCTGGTGGCCCTAGGGGTGGCGGCGCGGCGCCGACGCCTGCTGCCCGCTGACGTCCTCCTCCTCAACCTGACCGTGGCCGACCTGGCGCTGGTGGCCTCCCTGCCTGTCCGCATGGCTGAGGCTGCCTGGGAGGCCACCTGGAAGCTGCCCCCGGCCCTCTGCCCGCTCTTTGTCTTCCTCTTCTTCACCAGCATCTACCTCACCACCCTCTCCCTCACTGCCCTCAGTGTCGACCGCTACCTCAGCGCTGCCTTCCCCGTCCAGTACCGCCAGCGCCGGCGCGCAGCCCACGCTGCCGTGGCTGCCGCTGGCTCCTGGGCAGCTGCCTTGGGCCACTGCAGTGTGGTCTACGTGGCTCAGCCCGGCCCGGCGGGCAACGGCACGGCCTGCTACACCCGCTTCGCCGGCCCGCAGCTGGCCACCTTGCTGGCCCTCCGCCTGGAGATCTTCCTGGTGCTCTTCTGCCTGCCCCTGGCCATCACCGCCTTCTGCTACGGCCGCCTGGTCTGCATCGTGGCTGCCCTCCCCACTGCCGCCCTGGGCAGGAAGCGGCGGGTGGTGGCCCTGGCGGCTGCCACCACGGCGGCCTTCGTCCTCTGCTTTGCCCCCTTCAACGTCTCTCACGTGGTGGGGTACCTGCGGCGGGAGAACCCACCCTGGAGGGCCTACGCCGTGCTGCTCACCACCCTCAATGCCTGCCTCGACCCCCTCATCTTCTGCTTCTCCTCCGCCGCCCTGCGACGGGGCCTCCGGCAAGTCTGGGATGCGATGGGGCTCGGTTCGCTCCGGGCCAGGTGCCGGGCACCCTCTGAACGAAGCGGGGGTCTTCCTGGGGGGGCTGGAGGCGAGGCATTGGGCTTGTTGGCATGTCTGGGGGTCGGTGGCGCTGAGCTGGAGGCATCTCAGGGGGCTTCAGGCCTAAGAGAGCCCCAAGGCGGGGCTTTGGAGGCTTGGGGCAGCTGTGGGGGTCCCCAGACATCTGGGGATGGGCTTGGGGGTGACAAGGGGCAAAGCCAGGCTGGAGCTTCTGGGGTGGCTGTGGGTCCTTGGGCCGGGCTCTGTGATCTGGGTTGAGTCAGCCCCTTCCACCCTTCCCCGTTCCCTTGCCTTCACCACCTCCCCCCGAAGGTTCAGGGCCATGGGGGTGTATGTGTGTGTGGGGGAAGGGACATGGATGCCTGGGTCCCCTCCTGGTTCCGGGAGAGCCAAGTGGGTGAAGGTACGGGACGGGCTGGGAACCTGGGCGCCTGCATCCTCTCCAAGCTCCAGGACAGCCAAGTGGGTGAAAGGAGGATGGGGGAGGGGAAATGGGGGGGGGTGGGGGTGAGAGCATGGTTTCCTCCATGGTTCCTCCACTCCCAGAAAGCTTCTGGGGGCTCTCCGAGTGCCCTGGGGCTGTGCTGGGCAGGTGCCCCCTCCCCGTTATCAGGGCAGCGCCTGGGGAGGGGGCACTTCCCCGCTGCCGTCCCCAATGGCCAGGCAGGACCCTAACCCTAACCTAACCCTAAGGGCCCTCCCCAGCCCCCCAACTGCAGGGGTCTCCTGCTGCGAGCCGTGATCCCAGGCGTCTGGGCTGGCCCCTCAGGCGAGCCGTGGCACCAGGAAGGGGGGGTGTGGGTGG
>NW_022474017.1:0-32799 GCF_009819795.1 Aythya fuligula | reverse complement strand
ATTACTAACAAGCTAGAGAAGTGAGAAACAAAGGAAAGAAACCAAAAGCACTTTCCCCCCCCGTCCACCTCCTCCCCCCGAGCGGCGCAGGGGAACGGGGGAATGGGGGTTATGGTCAGTCTACAGCACTTCTTCTCTACTGCTCCTTCTCGGTCACTCTCGTCCCCTGTGCTGTGGGGTCCCACCCACGGGATACAGTCCTTGATGAACTGATCCGGCGTGGGCTTCCCACAGGCAGCAGCTCTTCCAGAACTGCTCCAGATATGGGTCCGTACCACGGGGTCCATCCCTCAGGAGAAAACTGCTCCAACCTGGCTCCCGTATGGGCAGCAGCTCCTGCGTGGTCTCCTCTCCACGAGCTACAGGTCCGGCCTGGAATCTGCTCCGGCAGGGGTCTTCCACAGGCGGCAGCCTCTGTCAGTGCAGGTCCACCTGCTCCACCGTGGTCTCCTCCACGGGCTGCAGCGAGGAACCCTGCTCCACCGTGGTACTCCATGGGCTGCAGGGGGACATCCTGCTTCACCATGGTCCTCACCACAGGCCGCAGGGGACTTCTGCTCCGGTGCCTGGAGCACCTCTCCCCCTCCTTCTACACTGACCTTGGTGCCATTCCTCACTCCCGTCACTCTCCCAGCTGCTGTGTGGCGCAGTGTTTTTTTCCCTGTCTTAAATATGCTCTCAACAGGGGTGCAAAACAACATCGCTTATTGGCTCAGCTCTGGAAAACAATGGGGCCCTTCCCAAACATGGGGCAGCTTCTAGATCTTTCTCACAGAAACCACCCCTATGGCCCCCTGCTACCAAAACCTTGCCACGTAAGCCCACTACACAGGGTCAGCGTGCAGGGCCCGAGGGCTCCCTTCTCTTGAGGCTGGCTGCAGGCTGTGCAGCCAGGGGTGCAGGCAGGGGTGCCCAGGGCTGTGGTGCAGAGCAGGGTCCCTGCTGTGCCCCAGGGGCTGTGTGCCAGGGCAGGGCCTCTGCTGCCTGCCAGGCTCAGCACTCAGCCTGGCCAGGGAGCTGCCCAGGGGCTGCGGGGAGAAGCTGCGGGTGGAAGGAGCTCCCCCGGCATGGCAGGGCAGGGTCCTGCTGCTGCCTAGAGTCTGCCGCCTGGGGAAGGCTGCTCACAGCCCCACACCTCCCAGGGCACTGCACAGGGGACTTTTCTATAGGAAGGTCAAGGCACAGGCTGCCTTGAAGGGAAGGCCCTTGAGGAGTCTCTGCCTTCATTTTCCAGCTGCGATGAAGAGTTTTGTGTGGTAATGGCGTGGGGAGACATGTCTAGGAGACTGAGGCTCATAGAGCATTAAACTGACACAGAGGTTGTTGAGGAGCCTCTGAAAATCCCTTCACTCATCTCTGCTTAAGAATGGCACTAACATCAGCTTTGTGCTGTCCTCAGGGCATTTCAAAGCTGCTCATTAGGACCTACAAACAGAACAATGTCCCCAGACCTTTCCCTATCCTAGGAGGTGTCTTCAGGGCACAGCTGAGCACACGGCGTGTGGGATGGGCTGTGTGAGCATGGACAGGGAGAAGAGGTCGGGGCAGAGAAACAGCTCCCAGCAGGGGCAGCTGCAGGCAGCAGAGACAGGAGAAGGGGATGAGAGGAAAGTGCTGAGAGCGAAGGCTGGGAGGGGGAAATTGGCACCTCCCTGCCAGCCCCTGCAGTGCGGGCGCCTTCCCTGGAACATCCCTCAGTCTCCCCTCCCTCACAGCAGAGCCCTCCACCCCAAATCCCCTCCAGCAGGAGAAACCTTTGAGTGCCCAGCTGTGTCTGCCTGTCCTGCCCGTTACCTGGCCAATGTCCCCTCTGGTTCTTGTTTTCCCTGTCCTTGCCACTGGTCTCCCTGTGGAGGGGTCGGGTGAGGATTCACCTGCGGCTCAACAGCCAGTGCTCCAGGTCCTGTCATGCAGATATGCCCTGGAGGAACAACATCCATGTCCCCTCCTAAACTTTGGGGCTCTGGGCACTGCAGTGTGTGGGGCTGACAGGGAGATGACCCTTCCCTCACAGTACCCACTGTCTAGGGCATTTGAGCTGCTTCCTGGGGTTCCTGCTGGCTTGCAGCCTTCCCTCCAGGAGGACAGAGCTCTCCCATAGTATCTCTATGCCATCTAAAGTTCCGTGGAGAAGACACCTTGGTGCTAAAGATGTATATGGCTCTATGTGGGCATTTTCTGTGAGCCCTCTGTGTCCTTGCCTAGGAAAGCAGAGCTGAGTTTGTCCTCAGGTCAAACGAGACAGGGTGAGGAGTTTGTCGATCTGCATTTTGAAACTGGATTCCTCTGCTCTCAGCAGTGCAGGTTCACCTCAGGGGAACACCTGAGAGCAATCGTCCTCCTGCTCAAAGTAGTGCCAGCACAGGGCAGCTACGACCAGGAGTGATGGACAATGTGGCTGTCCTCTCTCTGCTCTGAGGGACAGTCCCTTGGCCTCTCAGCACCTTTCTTTTGGAGTTTAGCAGAACTACCAAGGATTTCTGCCATTTAAAAACTCCTCTGTTGTGGTGGGGCAAAGAGCACAAAAGAAAATATATAAAATTCCTATAGCCCTGCTCTGTAATTGGGTGAATTGGGATGGACAATGCTAAAGAGCTTGTCGGTATCATGAGTGGATTTTGTCTGGGATCACCCCACGTTCATATTTGCTTGTTGATGTAGGGCAGGACGGACTCCTTCCATTCCCACAGCAGTCCCATATTCCCAGTGTCCCCTTCAGCCAGCATTGACCAAAGCTTACAAAAGGGATCTGCCAAAACCCTTCCATAAAGAGGGCAAGGATTTTGGGGGGCTAGATACAAGATGGAGTAGGTTTCTTTTTTTTCCCAGAGAAATCTATTGGAAGTACTCATTGCCTTTTTGTCCTTGAACAGGTCCCTGTGCCCAATGGCACCAAATGTCCAATGACAGCAGCTCCATCACCGAGTTCCTGCTGCTGGCATTCACAGACACACGGGAGCTGCAGCTCCTGCACTTTGCACTCTTCCTGGGTATCTACCTGGCTGCCCTCCTGGGCAACGGCCTCATCATCACAGCCGTAGCCTGCGACCACCGCCTCCACACCCCCATGTACTTCTTCCTCCTCAACCTCGCCCTCCTCGACCTGGGTGACATCTCCGCTACCCTCCCCAAAGCTATGGCCAATTTCCTCTGGGACACCAGGGCCATTTCCTATGCAGGATGTGCTGCTCAGGTCTTTCTCTTTTTCTTCTTCATTGGAGCTGAGTTTTATCTCTTCACCGTCATGTCCTATGACCGCTATGTTGCCACTGCCAGCCCCTGCGCTACGGGACCCTCCTAGGCAGCAGAGCTTGTGCCACCATGGCAGCAGCTGCCTGGGGCAGTGGCTTTCTCAACGCTGTACTGCACACTGCCAATACATTTTCACTGCCTCTCTGCCAGGGCAATGCCCTGGACCAGTTCTTCTGTGAACTTGCTCAGATCCTCAAGCTCCCCTCCTCATATGCCTACCTAAGGGAAGTAGGTCTTCTTGTTCTCACTGGCTGTCTATCTTCTGGATGTTTTGTTTTCATTGCTCTGTCCTATGTGCAGATCTTCAGGGTCGTGCTGAAGATCCCCTTGCTGCAGGGACGGCACAAAGCCTCTTCCACGTGCCTCCCTCACTTGACTGTTATCTCCCTGTTTCTCTGCACAATCATGTTTGCCCACCTGAAGCCCCCCTCCATCTCCTCCCCATTCCTGGACCTGGTGGTGGCAGTTCTATACGCGGTGGTGCCTCCAGCATTGAACCCCCTCATCTACAGCATGAGGAACCAGGAGCTTAAAGAGGCTCTCAGGAAATTGATGATGACGTGTTTCAAAAACGACAATCTGCTCAACCTCTTCTGCATATGACTTGTAACCTGGTTTATTACAGGACTACCAGTCTTCTGTTGCTTTTGTGGTTCTTTTGTTGTTGTATTCCCTCTGTTTCATTTTGCTTAGGTTAGGATTGTTTGTGTGTTTGTTTGAATTTAAATGTTCTTTCAGTGCTGCTAATGTTGCCCAAAAAAATGTCATTACCATCCCACTCCCATTTCAGTACGTACCTTTCTAGAGTAGCCAGAGGTTACACTGCAGGATGAATCTTTGTGAATATAAACAAAATAAAGAACCTTATATAGAACTTGCTTGTCTGACATGCTTTTTATGAGACCATTTGTGTGTCTGCAGGGCAGTGCCTGTATGTAGAGTCCAAAGAGGCTCCTCACTCTGCCAGGCTGGGCACCTCTGAGCACCCCATGGCCACAGTTGGGGGGATGTGGTCAGTTGGCAGGGCCCCCACTAGCTGGCTCTGACACCCAGCCTGACCAGCACAGGCCCTGCAAAGTGCCCCGAGGCACCAACAGCCCCCTGGCTCTGCAGAGCAGCACCACCAGCTGGGGCTGTGGGAAGCATGGCAAGGGGCTGCAGCAGTGGCCGGCGAGGCCCAGCACAGACGGGCTCACCTGGGAGAGGCTCCCTGGGAGATGGGGTGGCTTAGGAGAAGAGCAGGGCCTGTCCATGTACAGGGGAGACACGGGACCTGAAATCCCTTGCTGCTGCTGCTACCTGCAGGCACATGGTATGCACAGGAACACGAGTGAGCACAAAGCCATCAGCTATCCCTAGGGGTGCCATGAAAGCCAGTGGCGCAAAGAGTGTCCCCGAGGTCCCTTCATTCTGAGAGAAACAGCCACGGGGCATCTGCCTGAATAGCACAGAATAGGCACCCTTCAGACACTGTCTAGTTCAAAGTGCAAGAGCTGAATGCAGCTCTGGGGTTGCTTCATTGAATCTCTGAGGCCCCTGTGTACCCTGTCCTGCCCTGTCTCTGCTGTCCTGCAGGGCAGGGGCCAGGGTGGTGACACCAAAGGGATGCCTTTGGCTGTGGAACATGGGGCCCGGCAGAGACGAGGACTTGAGGAAGAGGGCAGAGCAAGGCAGCAAAGACAGCACGAGCGGTGGTTTTGGTGCACGGCCATGTTTGTGCCAGGAGCCTGAGTGAGCAGCAGCTGGCAGGAGGCAAGGGGAGGCCAGGAAGCACCTCCCCAGGCTGCTCCTGCCAGCAGAGACAAGGCCGCGGCCGAGGGGAGGGGAGGGGGCTGGAAGGGTGGTGGGTGAAGTCCCTGCCTCTGTGCAGCCTGGTTGCCCCTGCAGGAGATGTACTGGCCGGCAGGCCTCGTGAGGCCACCCAGCACATCACAGAGCACCCCAAGGCAGCAGGGATGGCACTGGAGAGGCAGGTGGTAGAGCCCAGACAGGGGCTGGCTGGGAGTCCCCTCTGCTGCAAGCCGACAGACGGAGCGTGGCAGGAGGCGGACAGGCAGGGATTGTGGCTGCCACACTCATGGTTGCCCTTGCCACAGGCTGCTGCGGAGCTCAGGGCATGGCCACCATTACGCCGCCCCTTGCAAGGCTGGGACAAAGGCTACTCAGCCTCCCTAGCAGTCCCAGGTCTAGGGTCAGCCATGGCACCAGGAAATGGAGGTCTGTGAGATGCCGGCATCCCTGCTGCCAGGTCCAACAGAGCCCTAGCACAGGGCGCCTGTGCCCCTCTGGGCCAGCCCCTCTGCCCAGGCCAGAGCAAGAGGTACTCAGTACTTGAGGCGTGGCCTCACCAGAGCAGAGTACAGGGGGACAATCCTTCACCTGGTCCTTCTGGTTACACTACTGCTGAAAATAGCCATAATGCCATTGACCTTCTTGGCCACCTGGGCACACTGCCGGCTCATGTTCAGGTAACTGTTGACCAACACTCCTAGATCCCTTCCCTCTGCACAGACTGTAGTGCTGCATGTGGTTGTTGTAGCCGAATTGCAGGACCCAGCACTTAGCCATGTTGAGCCTCAACCCCTTGTTCCTCTGCCCATCAATCTGACCTGTCCAGGTTGTTCTGCAGGACCTTCCTCTGTTGGATCAACATTGTCCCCTGGCTTGGTGTCATCTGCAAACTTACCAAGGGTGCACTCAATTCCCTTGTCCAAATCATCAATAAAGATATTAAAGAAGATGCTCCCCAACACCAACCTCTGAGGAACACCACTGGTGACTGGTCACCAGCTGGATTTCACTCTGTTCACCACTGCTCTCTGGGCCTGGCCATCCAGCCAGGTTTTAACCCAGAAAAGCGTGTACCTGTCCAAGCCATGGGCCTCCAGCTTCTCCAGGAGAATCCTGTGGGAGACCATGTCAAAGGCCTTGCTGAAGTCTAGGTAGACTAAGTCAATAGCCATCCCCTCATCCACCAGGAGGATCACCCAGTCATAGAAGGAGATGAGGTTGGTCAGGCAGGACTTGACTTTCATGAACCCATGCTGACTGGGCCTGATTCCCATGTTGTTCTGCATATGCTATGATTGCATTCAAGATGACCTGTTCCATCACCTTTAATGGCACCGAGGCTGTAACTCCACAGTTCCTCCTTACACTTCTTATAGATGGGCATCACAATAGCAAGTCTTCAGTCATCCAGGATCTCTCTGGATGACCATGACCACTGATAGATGATGGAAAGTGACCCAGCAATCACATCCGCCAACTCTTTCAGCACCCTAAGTTGCATCCCATCAGGGCCCATAGATTTATAGGTGTCTAGCTTGCCTAAATAACCTCTAACCCAATACTCTTTGAAAGTCTTCCTCCCTCCAGGTTTTCTCTCTTGTTTCCAGGCTTGGTAGTGCATGGGGGTTAGCCTTAGCAGTGAAGACTGAGGCAAAGAAGACATTCAGTAATTCCGCCTTCTCTGTATCCACCGCCACCAAGGCACCTCCCTCATTTAGCAGCAGTACATCCACATTTTTCTGTCTTCCTATTGCTGCTGATGTATTTGAAAAAGCCCTTCTTGTTGTCCTTGATGTCTCTTGCCAAATTTAATTCTAACCATCTTCGTCACCCTCCTCTGGGCACTCTCCAACAGTTCTACATCCTTTTTGTACTGTGGTGCTCAGAACTGCACACAGTACTAAAGGTGAGGCCGCACCAGTGCAGGGTAGAGTGGGGCAAGCACTTCCCTCGACTGAGTAGCGATGCCATGCTTGATGCATCCCAGGTACAGTTGGCCCTCCTGGCTGCCTGGGCACACTGCTGGCTCATATTCAACTTGCTGTCAACCACAACCCCCAGATCCCTCTCTGTGGGGCTGCTCTCCAGCATCTCGTCACCCAGTCTGTACGTATAGCCAGGGTTGCCCTGCCCCAGGTGCAGGACCTGGCACTTGCCTTTGTTAAACTTCATGTGGTTGGTGATTGCTCAGCTCTCCAATCTGTCCAGATCTCTCTGCAAGGCCTTTCCACCCTCAACAGAGTCCACAACTCCTCCAAGTTTGGTGTCGTCAGCAAATTTGCTCAAAACACCTTCTAGTCCTATATCCAAATCATTGATAAAGACATTGAAGAGGACTGGCCCTAAAATGGAGCCTTGGGGGACCCCACTGGTGACCGTCTGCCATTAATGCCATTTATCACAACTCTTTGAGCCCTGCCCATCAGCCAGTTGCTCACCCATCATATGATGTTTTTGTTTAGTTGTATGCTGGACATTTTGTCCAGTAGGATCCTATGGGAAACCATGTCAAAAGCCTTGCTGAAGTCCAAAAAGATCACATCAGCTGTTTTCCCTTGATCGACTAGATGGGTGATCTTATCATAAAAGGAAATCAAATTTGTTAAGCAGGACCTACCCCTCGTGAACCCATGTTGGCTGGGACCAATGACAGCATTGCCCTCCAGGTGCACTTCAATAACATCAAGGATAATCTCCATAAGTTTCACAGAATCACAGAATTTCTAGGTTGGAAGAGACCTCAAGATCATCGAGTCCAACCTCTGACCTAACACTAACAGTCCCCACTAAACCATATTCCCGGATGGACCCGGCACTTGGCCTTGTTGAACTTCATACAGTTGACCTCAGCCCATCGGTGCAGCCTATCCAGATCCTCCTGCAGAGCCTTCCTACCCTCGAGCAGATCGACACACGCACCTAGCTTGCTGTCATCTGCAAATTTACTGAGGGTGCACTCAATGCCCTCATCCAGATCATCGATGAAGATATTAAAGAGGACTGGCCCCAGCACCAAGCCCTGGGGAACGCCACTAGTGACCGGCCTCCAGCTGGACTTGACTCCATTCACCACGACTCTTTGGACTCGGCTATCCAGCCAGTTTCTAACCCAACGAAGCGTGCGCCAGTCCAAGCCAAGAGCAGCCAGTTTCTTGAGGAGAATGCTGTGGGAAACGGTGTCAAAAGCCTTGCTGAAGTCAAGGTAGACCACATCCACAGCCTTTCCCTCATCCACCCAGCACGTCACTTTGTCATAAGAGGAGATCAGGTTTGTCAAGCAGGACTTTCCTTTCATAAACCCATGTTGACTGGGCCTGATCGCCTGCTTGCCCTGCAAGTGCTGCGTGATGACTCTCAAGAGAATCTGCTCCATGAGATTCCCTGGCACTGAGGTCAAACTGACAGGCCTGTAGTTTCCCGGGTCTGCCCTCCGGCCCTTCTTGTAGATGGGCATCACATTGACTAGCTGCCAGTCAACTGGGACCTCCCCCGATAGCTGGGACTGTTGATAAATAATGGTAAGTGGCTTGGCCAGCTCCTCTGCCAGTTTTCTCAGTACCCTTGGGTGGATCCCATCCGGCCACATCGACTTGTGCACATCCAAGTGCCGTACCAGGTCACTAACCAGTTCTTCGTGGATAGTGAGGGCCACATCCTGCTCCCCATCCCCTTCCACCAGCTCAGGGTACTGAGTATCCAGAGAACAACCGGTATTGCCGCTAAAGACTGAGGCAAAGAAGGCATTGAGCACCTCCGCCTTTTCCTCATCTCTTGTAACTAAGTTTCCCCTCGCATCCAGGAAAGGATGGAGATTCTCCTTAGTCCTCCTTTTTGTGTTGATGTATTTAAAAAAACATTTTTTGTTGTCTTTAACGGCAGTAGCCAGATTGAGCTCCAGATGAGCTTTGGCCTTTCTAATTTTGTCCCTGCACAGCCTCTCAATATCCTTATAGTCCTCCCTAGTGGCCTGTCCACTTTTCCAAAGATTATAAACCCTCTTTTTTCTCCTAAGCTCAAGCCACAATTCTCTGTTGAGCCAGGCTGGTCTTCTTCCCCGCCAGCTCGTCTTTGGGCACGTGGGGACAGACCATTCCTGTGCCATTAAGATTTCCTTCTTGAAGAGCGCCCAGCCTTCCTGGACTCCTCTGCCCTTCAGAACCACCTCCCAAGGGACTCTACCAACCAGTGTCCTCAGCAGCACAAAGTCAGCCCTCCGGAAGTCCAATACAGCGGTTTTACTGGTCCCCTTCCTGGCCTCGCCAAGAATAGGGAACTCCACCATTTCGTGGTCACTCTGCCCAAGACCGCTCCCGACAATCACATCCTCCACCAGTCCTTCTCTGTTTGTGAAGAGAAGGTCTAGCGGGGTGCCACCCCTGGTAGGCTCACTAACCAGCTGTGTCAGGAAGCTATCTTCCATGCCCTCCAGAAACCTCCTAGACTGCTTTCTCTGGGCTGTTTACCAGTTTACCAGGCACTGACGTGAGAATGACAGGCCTGTAGTTGCTAGGGTCTTTTTTTTTTTGGCCTTTTTGAAAATTGGTACAAAAAGGGCAAGAAAGTATCAGGGGCAGTTGAGCATAAGATGACCTGCACACCCGAGTTCCTGATCCCAAACCCTTGAAGTCCCTTTGATTGCTCGCAGATTATGCATTGCCATTTCTTCTCCTTCCAGATGTAGGACGAGCAATCTGTAATAGTCTGAGGGTTGAACCAAGCTGGGAAGACTCATAGAATCACAGTATCATAGAATATCCCAAGTTGGAAGGGACCCATAAAGATCATCAAGTCCAACTCCTGGCACTGCACAAGTCTACCCAAAAGTTTAGACCATGTAACTTCTTCTCCATAATTTTACCAGGCACTGACGTGAGACTGACAGGCCTGTAATTGCTACGGTCTTCTTTCTTACCCTTCGTGAAAATTGGGACAACATTTGCCAGCTTCCAGTCTACTGGGACCTCTCCAGATTCCCAAGATCATTAAAAAATAATTGAGAGAGGTCCCGTGATGACATCAGCCAGCTCTTTAAGCACCCTGAGATGAATCCCATCTGGACCCATGGACTTGTATGGATCCAGGTGGAGCAACAAATCCTGCACACTTTCAGGGTTGGTTGGGAGTTTGTCATTCCCACCGTCTTGGTCCACCTGCTCAGGGCACCCAGGGTCCTGAAGCCCATCATCAGCATTGAAGACAGAGGTGAAGAAGGCATTAAACGTCTCTGCTTTGCCTATGTCATTGTCTGTGAGGAGACCTTCCCCGTCAAGCAGCGGACCTATGTTTTCTTTGGTTCTCATTTTTCTATTAAAATATCTAAAAAACCCTTATTTATCATCTCTCACAGACATGGCCAACGTCAACTCTAGTTGGGCTTTGGCCCCATGAATTTTCTCCCTACAAACACGAACAGTGTCCCTGTATTCCTTCCTCGTCACCTGACCCTCCTTCCAGCAGCCGTACACTTTCTTTTTCTGTCTAAGCTCCAGTAGAAGATCCCTGGTCAGCCAGGCCAGCTTTCTGCCCTGCCTACCTGCCTTCTGATATTTTGGAATCACCTGATCTTGTGCTTTTAGGAGGCAGTGCTTAAAGACTGACCAGCACTGATGGACACCTATACCTTCAAAAGCACCTTCCCAGGGGACCTTGCTGACTAGTTCCCTGAGCAGCCTCAAGTCTGCTTTCCCCATATCCAGGGCTGAAGTTTTGGTGGCAGTTTTCCTTCTCTCACCATAAATTCTAAACTCAACTACTTCATGGTCACTATGACCGAGACAGCCGCCAATTGCCACGTCTCCCACAAGACCCTCTCTGTTTTCCAGCAACAGATCAAGGAGGGCACCTTTCCTAGTTGGTTCCCTTAGCACCTGAACCAAGAAGTTATCATCTAGGTGCTTTATGAACCTCCTGGACTTACTCGTGTCAGCCATGTGGTGATCCCAGTTGACGTCTCGCAAGTTGAAGTCCCCCATAAGGACAAGGGGAGTTGATCTCGAGGCATCGCTTAGTTCTGCAAAGAATAATTCATTGGTGTTGTCATCTCCTAATGATGTCTCCTTGTCATCTCCTTGTGATGTCCTTAACCCGGGCCCCAGGAAGGCAGCAGACTTCCCTTAGAGGAGGGTACCTTCTACATATTGGACCCTCTGTTTCGTTGATTGTTGAATCACCCACAACTAAAACTCTCCTTTTCTTCCTCCTGTCTGTGGTCACTATAGAGGGGGTTGGCCTTTCCAACCCTAGCAATATATCTGGTGGAGGGGGATTGTAGCCTTCTCCATCCATCGATTGCCTTTTAGCCTCCAGGGCCTTATATCTGTTGTTCAGGTCTACCTGATAGGGTGATATGGGTGAAGGAGGATTTTACCAGCCACCTCGAGCCTGGACTTGTTTCCTTTCATTCATATCCTTCTGCCTTGTGTCTGCTGAGGGATGGATACTTCATTCCCTTTGAGTTGGGAAATTCCTGGTGCCTGTTCTTGTTCCACAGAGGCCAGAGTTAGGCATCAACAGTCTATCTCCCTCTCTGAATCCTAGATGTTCATAAGTTTTATAACCTCTTTTCATAGCTCAGCTACCATGCAGAGCAGGTCTTCCACCTGCTCATATCTTACGCAATTGCTGTCTCTGCAGCTGTCCAACGGTGGTGTAAAGCTTTGGCACTCCCTGCAGCCTGACACCTGGACAGCTGTGTACTTTTTTGGAAGTTCAGTTTGGGTCCCCACCTCCTTTCTGGAAAGTGTGGAGGTGGCCTTCTGCTGTTTGCCCTGAGCGGTCTGTCACAGGAACTCACTGCAGCACCCTGCCTGCATGAACTGCCACACAGACTGCCACAACATGCCCTGACTGGTACCTAATGTCTTGTTTGCCTGCTCTGTGCACAGCATTTCTGGTTGCTCATGCTCCCTAGGGTCTCCCAATTGGCTCCTGAAGGGCTGTCTTCAAACTACAGAGGGGGGCAGTACTGAAGGGAAACCCCTGCACACCGCAGTTCCCCTGCTCCTATGCAGAAGGTGTCTGCCCTGGAGCCAATCACCTTGGTGAGTGAGAGTCATTATAATTGGGTGAAATGGGTTTAAATACACAGGCACAATGAATAGTGAGGTTTAATGGTAAACAACAATTCTAATAAACTGGGAAAAAAATACCGCAAGACAAGAATAGAAACCAGGCTTGGCCTATCATGAGTAACATTATGAGCAATTTTCAGAAAAATGCAGTAAGCTTATGGCTTATGAAATACACCCAGTCATCAGTTTCCACATTACATCCTTGAGGTCCTGGTTCCTCATGCTGTAGATGAGGGGGTTCACTGCTGGAGGCACCACCGAGTACAGAACTGCCAGCGCCAGGTCCAGGGAAGGAGAAGAGATGGAGGGGGGCTTCAGGTGAGCAAACATGACTGTGCTGACAAACAGTGAGACAATGATCAGGTGAGGGAGGCATGTGGAAAAGGCTTTGTGCCGTCCTTGCAGTGAGGGGAGCCTCAGCACAACTCTGCAGATCTGCACATAGGACAGAGCAATGAAAATAAAACACCCCAACATTAGAAAAGCAGTAAGCACAATCATCCCAGCTTCCCTTATGTAGGAGTCTGAGCAGGAGAGCTTGAGGATCTGGGGGATTTCACAGAAGAGGTCCCGGGCATTGCTTTGGTCAAGAGGTATTGAAAATGTATTGGCAGTGTGCAGCACAGCATTGAGAAAGCCACTGCCCCAGGCAGCTGCTGCCATGGTGGCACAGGCTCTGCTGCCCAGGAGGGTCCCGTAGTGCAGGGGCTGGCAGATGGCAACGTAGCGATCATAGGCCATGATGGCGAGAAGAGAAAACTCTGCTAGAAGGAAAAAGAGTAGCAGAAAGAGCTGTGCCACACATCCTGCATAGGAAATGGTCCTCATGTTCCAGAGGGCATTGGCCATGGCTTTGGGAACAGAGGTGGAGATGCCACCCAGGTCGAGGAGGGCGAGGTTGAGGAGGAAGAAGTACATGGGGGTGTGAAGGCGGTGGTCGCAGGCTACGGCTGTGATGATGAGGCCGTTGCCCAGGAGGGCAGCCAGGTAGATGCCCAGGAAGAGCCAGAACTGTAAGAGCTGCAGCTCCCGTGTGTCTGCAAATGCCAGCAGGAGGAACTCAGTGATGGAGCTGCTGTTACACATTTCCTACCTTTGGGCAAGGGAGCCTGACAAAAGGAAGAAATGACAGTGCAAAATTTAAGGACTTCTTTTGGACCACTACATATCTCAAGAAACACCCCACAAAGCAAAACACTGCCTCATTCATTTCAGGAGGATCTTTCTGCTGCTCCTTGTCTTATGTCTGGTTGTTGCTCTGAGGGTGCCACAACAAGCAGGGTGCTCTGCTGTGAGCTCTGCGGCAGTCAGCCCTGGTCTGCAGCAACACTTAGAAGGGAACCTGGAGTGATCTGAGAAGTCTGCTGGCCAGGGACATCTCCCAGTTTGCAGGTCATGAGGAGAAGGTCAAATAATTCCTCAAAAAACAACAAAGCTGATGTTGGTACTGTCTGTAGGCTAAGGTGTGTGAGGTGCCTCAGAGCAGCAGCAATGCTCCAGGAGCCTTAGTTTCTTATACAGATACTACAGCTCCATTACCATCCCTCTCACTCACAACACAGGTAGGAAAATGGAAGCAGAGATTGTAGAAGGTGCACTGCCTTCAGGTAGGTCTTGCCTTGCAGTTCTGCTGTGCAGTGCCCTGGGGAGGTGTGGGGCTGTGAGCAGCCTGTCCCTGGCAGCAGGCTCTGGGCAGCAGCAGGACCCTGCCCTGCCATGCCGGGGGAGATCCTTCCACCCGCAGCTTCTCCCCGCAGCCCCTGGGCAGCTCCCTGGCCAGGCTGAGTGCTGAGCCTGGCAGGCAGCAGAGGCCCTGCCCTGGCACACAGCCCCTGGGGCACAGCAGGGACCCTGCTCTGCACCACAGCCCTGGGCACCCCTGCCTGCACCCCCGGCTGCACAGCCTGCAGCCAGCCCCAAGAGAAGGGAGCCCTCGGGCCCTGCACGCTGACCCTGCAGCACACAAGCCCTGCATGCCCTTCAACTCCAACACTGACTGTACTCCTGACAGCTCCCATCGGCTGAGGGCTGTGCCAGCTCCAGGAGAGCCTGGCAGGGCATGCCGAAGCATTGCCCTGTACCCAGAGACCTACCGTGGGGAGGTGGCTCTGATGATTTCTCTCCCTGCCAGCTCTCCTCTGCCTTCCCCCCCAGGCTGCCCTGAACCTCTCTCCCACTTCTCTCTCCTTCCCCCATGCCAGCTGCAGGCAGTGCCCCCAGCCCTGCTGCCCCTGGCAGAGGAGCTAAGTGGCTGAAGCAGCTTTTCAAGTAGTCCAAGTCTGATGCAAACTCCAAAGCCTCTCACAGCCTTAATGATTCCACTGAGGGACATTACTGACAAAGTCTCCCCATGGCCTTGTTAGAGCAGAAAAGTGCAGGCAGTGATTACAGGGAGACCAAGGCCAAGGAAACGTGGACCTGAGGCTGAGGAAACCTTGATGTGAGCCAGTCAGACCCTGACTCCAGCCCCTGGGAAGGGAGATCCTGTCCCTCCAGTGGGGTTTAGGGCTCTTCCTGGGTCAGTGCAATATGGGGATGGGCAATGCCAAGCACAAGGCTACAGGAGGACATCTCCTAGGCTCCCCAAGGAGGATGAGGAGGCAATGAAACTGTGATGCTGTAAGGAGAAGGTGTCTCCTCATAGGCCTCCATGACAGAGACTAAAGCCAGAGCCCAGCACACAAAGCTGTTAGCTCTGTTGAAGGCTTTCAACCTTGCAAAATATCCCTGACCATAACCACCACAGGGTCTTCTATGGTATCCCATGCATGTGCAACTTTTTCCTTCCTTGCTGGCCTCTGACATCTACCTTGCTTCCCCACCTTGCTCTCACCTGAGCACCTCCCTGCCTTGACTGATGTCTCTGCATCTGCCCTGGGAATTCCATGAAATACAAAGCCAAGGGGTTATCCAGAATTTTTCTGGGGGACCTGTAGCACCACAGGTGCAAAAAAAAAGATTTCTCCTCAGACCCAATCTCAGTGCCCCAAGCTGCACTTGATGCACTTGATATTTCTTATACTCTTTCCCACTAGAAAGAAAAGCTCCACGTGCTCTGAAACCAGTTTCAGTCTACTCCTCTACTGCCTCCATGCCACAGGGCCAAAGAAGCCCAGGTCTCTCAACCTCCCCACACAGATGGAGAACTTCGACCACTGAAGCCTGGCAGACCTCCCCTCCACTCTCTTGAGTTCCTCTGCACTCCTCCAAAACCTGGAGCCACACCCTGGGACAAACTGCTCCAGAGGTAGCCACAGCAGCACTGAGTCGAGGAGGATGATAACCCAAGTGGCCTGGGTGGCCCCCGCTGCCTCTAGTGCAGCCCCGTAAGGAGCTGGCCTTCCTCCCTGTCAGCATGTCCCACTGGCTCCTATGGTGTCCTCGTAGCACCCAGGCACTTCTCCTCAGGGTCCCCCCTCAGCTGCTCACGTCCAACCCTACCCTGATGGATGCAGGTATTCTGCCCCACGTGCAGCACTGGCCACAGCTCCTTGCCATGTTCAGGGGGTTTCTGTCAGCTAAAGGCTGGAGATTCCCAAGGCTCCCCTGCCCTGAAGCTCCCTTTTGTCAGCTGTTCATGGTCAGGTGCAGATGGCTCACCCTGATGGTGGTGACTCTCACAAGATAACAGTGTGAGGAGTGTTAGGACTCCAGAGGCACTAAGGGAGGTACTTCTTAAGTGGAATTTCCTACCCAGGCAATTACCATGAGAACCATCTCTGAAACACCCAATGACACTATGAAGCAAGCAAAGCCAGGACCAGAGGCAACATGTGTTGGGCTCTTTGTATGCTAGGGTATTTTCTGGGGAAATATATATCTCTACAGACACACATGCAATGTGGATTCTTCCAGCAGCTGGTCATGAACCCTGTGTAAAGCCAGGAGCAGGGCCCAAGATCCCCTCACGTTCCCTGAGCAGATAACTTCCAATGGAAATCTCCCACACTGAATCACTGAACCTCTGTCAGCATCAATGATAATGGAAGGCACCCAGATGCAGTGGTTTAACTGCTTCCTTCTTCTCTCTGGTTTTGGTTAGTAGCTCCTTCCTCATCCGTGACAGGCTCCTGCCACTTTTTCTTGACTTCATTTGTGTCTGGGTGGACAGCACTTGGGTTCAAAGAGAAGATCCTCAAGCATTAAGCTGCTCCTTGTACCACTCCTCTCTGCAAGGCCATATTCCATTGGATTCCTCCACGCAGGCCCACCAACAGGCCCAAGTTTGCTCACCTCAAGGCCTCTGCTTTGCCTTGGTCCCCTCTCTCAGTAGCCTCACCTCTGTCTTCTCATCCCTGCCTTTTACACTCCTGAGCACCTCATCTTGGTTTATAACATGAGGTCCTGCAGGGCTCCCCTGTCTCCCATTCCATCAAGATGTTTTCAAGAAGCTCCCAAATCCTCCTGGATATTTTGTGTAAAGGTATGCTGAAGCAGAGGACCTGCTCCTTCCATTTCATCTGGTCAAGGACCTTTTCCAATGCACCAAGAGATGATGTAGGGGGGGCAGTGATGGGTGCCAAACCTGGTCATTTGTGCCAAATGATAAAGAAAGAAACAGCATGTGGGGAAGTGAACACAACACGGGTCTACCACACAGCTTGCTTGACCTCTCTCTGGTCAGGATGTACTGATCCCGAGCTTAGAGGAAGTCTAAGTCCCCCAGTGATATGCTTAGGTGTTTCAAAAATGTTGCTTGTGTGTTCCAGGGAGGTGCTTGGATGTCGCGGGGAGATGTTTGGGTGCTGCAGGAAGGTGCCTGGGTACTCGATGGGGATGTGTCTGGGGGAAATACTTATTTCTCCAGGGAGATGCTTGTTGTGCAGAGGTGCTTGGTGCCTCAAGCGAGGTGCTTGTTTCCCTTGGGAAGATGATTGGGTGCCCTGTGGAAATGCCTGGTTACCCCCAAGGAGGTCCTTGGCTTCTCCTGGGAGATGCTTGTCTACCTTTTGCATAAGCTTGCATGATCCAAAGAGATGCCTGAGTGCCCCAGAGACATGTGTTGTGCCCAACTGAGGGGCTTAGGGAGTCCATGGAGGTTCGAGGGTGACCCAGGCAGATCCTTGGCCATCCCAGGAAGATGTGTGGCTTCTCCTGGGAGGTATTTGATGGCTGTAGGGAGGTGCTTGGGAGCTCCAAGGATGTTCATGCATGCCCTGTGGAGATGGTGGGGTGCCCATGAGTGTTTCTTTTGTGACCCCTGGAGGTGCTTGGTTGCTGCAGGCTCTAGCAATTCCTTGTGTGCCACAATCATCTCACGTAGGCAGGCAGGAATTTCCCAGGGAACTCAAGCATCTCCACACTTGTCTGATTCTCTCATCCATGGAGGTGCTTGTTGACCCCACGGCCATTCTAACTTTCTCCAGTGTGGACCTTGGGTGTTCCAGGGAGATGCTTGGTGAGTCAGCAAGGAACTAAGTATCCCTGGGGAAATGTCTGAGTACATCAGGAGGAGCATGATTTTCCAGGGGACATGCTTAGGTGCCCAAAGAGGTGCTTGTGTTCACCCAGAGGTGCTTGAATGCTCCAGGGCAGGAGCCTGGTTCTTAAAGACTGAGTGCTCCACGGAGAACCTTTTGTGTCCAGGGAGACAGTCAGGTGCTGCAATAAACTGCTTGGGTGCTCCAGGGTGGTGCCTTCTTTTCCCCAAAGGTGCTTGTGTGCCCTGGACTGATAGTGGAGTCCTCAAGTCCTCATTTGTTCCTCAGTATAGCTGCTTGCATTCTCTGGGGAAACGCTTGAGGTATTTGGGTGCTTGAAGGATGTTCCTTTGTGCCCTGGGGAGATGTTTCAGTGCTCTTGTTAGGGTCTTGACTTTTGTAAACAACTCTTCAGTTGTCTGGGAGAATTTGTCAGTGCATCTGGAGTGAGATGCTTGAGTGCTAAGAGGGAATTCATGAGTGCCCCACTAAAATGCTGGTGTCCCCTGGGGAGATGCCTGGGTGCCTCATGGTCGTACTTGAATGACCCTGGTAGGTGCTTGTGCACCCCACGGAAGCTCTTGGGTGCCAAGGGAGGTGCTTCCCATCTGCAGTGAGAGCTTTGTGTGCCCCAGGTGGTGTTTTGGAGCCCTGGGGAGATGGGAGATGCGTGGGTTCTCCACTGAGATGTAGGAGTGCAGTGGGGAGATTGTTGAGTGCTCCAGTGAGGTGCTTGGGTGTTCCAGGGAGGTGCTTCTGTGCCGCAGGGAGATGCTTGGGTGACAGGGGCAGAACATTTTATTATGAGGGAAGAAAGGTATGTGCTCCGGGGAGGCTTTTCCTGTGCCCCAGGGTTATGCTTATATGCCCTGGGAAGAAGCAGCTTGGGTCCCCTGAGAATATCTTTGGGCTTCTTAGGAAGATGCTCTATTCCTCTGGGGTCACGTGAACGCCCCATGAGATGTTTGAGTACTGCAGAGGGTGGTTTGTGCACCTCCAGGGAGGTGCTGGAGTGCACAAAATGTGCTTTTCAGTGCCTTAGGGAGGTGCTTGTCTGTCCCTGTGAGATGCTTGGTTGCTCCAGAGGGGTGCTTGTGAACCATAGGAAGGTACTGGTGGTCCCCAGAGAAGTGCTTGTGTGCCATGGGAAAATGCTTACAGACCTTGAGGAACTCCTTGGTCCTCCAGGAAGGTGCTTGTTTTCTCCAGGGAGATGTTTTTGTACCCAGGGAGATGATTGTTTGACCCAGGGCAATGTACCTCCCCCGTTTCACCCCAAAACTTTCTTGGAGGAACAGAGCACCTCTCTGGGGAACAGTAGCATCACTCATGGGCACACAGCCATCTCCATGACGCACCCAAGAACATCCTTGTAGCACACAATTATCTCCTGGATGGAAGCCAGCACTTCCCTGGAGAAACCATTCACCTCCCTGGAACAGCCCAACATCTCCCTGGGGAGCCCAGGCACCTCTCTTGAAGACCAAGGATCTTCCTGGGCTACCCAAGCATTTTCCCAGGGCATGCTGGCATCTCCTCAGGGCATCCGAGCCCCTTCCTGGATCCCAAAGTCTTCTCCCAGAGGCACTCAAGAACATTCCCAGAGCACTCAAATTTCCATTGATTTGGTGCAACAAAGCACAACACGTGGGCACCCAGGCATGTCTCTGGAGCACCCAAGCATCTCCTTCATGCACCACAGCATCTCCCCAGGGTACACAAGCAACTCCAGGGGCATCCAAGCACCTGCCTAGGGACCCCCAGCAGCTCCCTGTTGTTCACAAGCTCCTCCCAGGGGTACACAAACATGTCCCCAGTAAACCAATGCTTCTCACCTGAGGAAACATACCTCTCCGCCAAGCACTCCAGCGCCAGTCTGGAGCAATCAGCCACCTCCTGGGAGCACCCAAGCATCTCAACAGGGCAAACAAGCACCAGCCCAGGGAACTCAACAGCACTCCAGCACGTCCCTGTAGGACACAAACTGCTCTCTGCATTACTCAAGCACCTCCTGGGGCACCCAAGGGGGAATAAGAGCATCTTCCTAGGGAGCCCAAGGACATTCCCAGGGCACACAAGCACCTCCCTCCCCAGGGCACATAAGAATATCCCTCCTGCACCCAAGGTTCTCCCCTGGTCCCTCAAGCATCTCCCTGCAGGTCCTAAGCATCTCGGTGGAACGTGTAAGCACCTTCCTGGGCACAACACCCATCTTCTTGGAGCAGACAAGCAATTCCCCTGGGAATCCAGCACCTTCCTGGAGCATCCAACTGTCTTGCTCGGGGCAACCAAACACCTCCCCTGACATCAAAATGTATCCCTGGAGAACCCATGCCTCTTCCCGGAGCAACCAAGCGTCTCCCCAAGATGCCCAAATATCTTCCCAGGACACCCAATAACCTTCATATCACACTTAGGAGGAAGGTCTACAACAACATTTCTTGGTTCCTGTTGTGCTGTGGGGCTGCTCAAAGACAGCCCCTGCTCAAGCAGCTGCTGAGCTCCAGCCCCTGCTTAGGCTGCAGCGGAACTCTGGCCCTGCTCAGCCTCGGACATTCCTCTGCTCCAGGGGGATGCCTGTGTTCCAAGGGGGTGCCTGGGTGCTGCATTCCTGACATTGCTTGTGTTCCCTGAGATCATACTTGTGTGCTGGGTGCTCCATGGACCATTCCCCAGTGAGATGCTGGTGTTCTCAAAACACGTGCTGGTGTGCGTGCTGGAGACACTTTTGTGCACCCCTGAGGTGCCTGGGTGCCTCAGGAGATGCTTTCTTGCTCCATGGAGGTTCTTGGCTATCCCAAGAACAATCTGGGTGCTCCCTGGGCTTCTTGGCTGCTCTGCCCAGATGCTCCCTGGGTGCGCAGGGAGATGCTTGGTTTCTCCAAGGAGACATCTGGGTGATGCAGGGAGCTTCTTGGACGTCCCAGGAAGATGGATTTGTGATCCTGAAAGTTTCCTGGTGTCTGCATAGAAATGCTTGAGTGCTATTTGGAGACACTTGTGTACCCTAGGAGATGTGCTTGCGTGCCCAAGGGAGATGCTTGTTTGATTCAGGGTTGTCGCGTTAAGGGGTGTAGCTGATTAAGCATTACGGGCCCGGTCGGATTCAGGGTACTGAACCAGTCGGACATTCACCAACAACACGTTAACCATCTGGGGTTCCAGTCAGACATTCACCGACAACACATTAACTGTCTGGGGGTCTGGTTGGATTCAGAACACTGAACTATCACGGATAACCACTCTTACCCTAGTTGCACTTAATGAGAGCTATCACAGTGCAATCAAATATGGTTTATTACAGCAACAGATAATCAGGTTCTTTATTGGTGGCGATAGTGACTGTCTGCAAAAGCAAGCTATCATGCATGAAATACACAGGTGTTACAGGTGTTACAGGTGTTACAGATGTGCAGCCTAGAAATAAACGCGTTAAAAGGAACAAAGACTCTAGAGAGATTTGTAAGCAAGTATTCAGATCTCACCCAAAGGCGTCCCAATGAGGGGGGAAGAGAGGCTCAGCCCGTCAACTGATCCCAGGAGTCAGGAGGTCCTAAGGATGTTGTATTTCCTTGGGATGGTATCTCCCCTGACGGTTGTATCTTCCCTGCCATCCCCTCTGTCTTGGGCCAATTAATATTATTTTCTATCTTTTAGGTGGAGCTTGAGTGGCTCTAGTCAAGCATATCTTAGTTATGATTGGTGAGAAGTTCTCCCGTCTTCGTTTAAAGTAATAGTCTCCAAGAAACTCAGGGCGCATGCTCAGTGAGGGGTGGTCGCACCTTGGAGGCAGGTAGCTTTTGGGATGGAGGTGTGTTTTGGTATTATAATGATATTATAATGAGCCAAAAGTACACTAGGGTACAGCATTTGTCAAAACATGACAGGTCCTTGGCTCAGGGTGGCAAAAAGTGCAGCTTTGTGCACAAGATAAATTGAGTCCCCACCTGGTTACAGAGCCTAGCCGTGGTGTCTCCACTCCACTCTATGCTCCGTGCTGTTCCTTAGTGCTAGCACGCCAAGTTTCCCCAGCGCGATAGCATCTCAGGTTGGGAGCCTAGGGAATGCTGAGGTAATGCAGTTATGCCCTACCCTGAAAGCCTCTTCAATGCTGTACCTTTTTCTTAAAAATGTGAATGTTAGTTTTATTTTCCTAGTTACTTCAGGCAAGTACACCACAAGGGTAAAGCTTTGTTTCTCCAGGGAGGATTTTGGGTGCTCCAGGGAGATGTTTGGGTGCTTTTTGTGTGATGCTTGGCTCCAGGGAGATGCTGGTGGGCTTCGGGGAGATGCTTGGTTCCTGCAATTTGGTGATTGAGTCCCCTGGGGAGATGCCTGGGTGCCCACAGGGACATACTTGAATGACCCTGACAGGTGTTTTTGCAGCCCATGGAAGCTGTTGCATGCTAAGAGAGGTGCCTAAAATCTTAGTCAATGAGATACTTGTGTTCACCAGGTGACATTTTGGAGCCCTGGGGAGCGCTGGCTCTCCAGGAAGATGCTCAGTTCCCCTGGGGGACACTTGGATGCCCCAGGAGGCAGTTGGGTACTGCAGAGAGCAGTTTGTGTGCTTCAGACAGGTGCTGGAGTGCTCCAATTGTGCTGTTGAGTGCCTTAGAGAGCTGCTTGGTTGCCCCTGTGAGACGCTTGGGTGACCCTGGATGTAATTGTGATGCATAAGCAGATAATGGAGGTGCCAAGGGAAGTGCTCGTGTGCCCCAGGAGGTGCTTGTGTGCCATGGGAAAATGCTTATGGGCCCCAAGGAACATCTTGGGTCCTCCAGGAAGGTGCTTGGATTCCCCAGGGAGATGCTTGTGTACCCAGGGAGACGACTGTTTGACCCTGGGTGATGTATGGTTTCTCCGGAGAGGTGCTTCACTGCTCGAGGGTCATTCCTGGGTGCTTGAAACATACAAGTGGGGTCCCTCAAGGCTCCATTTTAGGGCCGGTACTTTTCAATATTTTTATAAACGATCTGGATGTAGGATTAGAGGGTATTTTGAGCAAGTTTGCTGATGACACCAAACTTGGAGGAGTTGTGGACTCAAATGAGGGCGTAAAGGCCTTGCAGAGGGATCTGGACAGGTTGGAGAGCTGGGCGATCACCAACCGCATGAAGTTCAATAAGAGCAAGTGCCGGGTCCTGCACCTCGGACGGGGAAACCCTGGCTGCATGTACAGACTGGGCGATGAGACGCTGGAGAGCAGCCTAGAAGAGAGGGATCTGGGGGTCGTGGTAGACAGCAAGTTGAATATGAGCCAGCAGTGTGCCCTGGCAGCCAGGAGGGCCAATCGTATCCTGGGGTGCATCAAGAACGGCATCGCTAGTAGGTCAAGGGAGGTGATTGTCCCGCTCTACTCTGCGCTGGTGCGGCCTCACCTCGAGTACTGTGTGCAGTTCTGGGCACCACAGTATAAAAAGGACATGAAACTGTTGGAAAGTGTCCAGAGGAGGGCTACGAAGATGGTGAAAGGCCTGGAGGGGAAGACGTACGAGGAACGGCTGAGGTCACTGGACCTGTTTAGCCTGGAGAAGAGAAGGCTGAGGGGAGACCTCATCGCAGTCTACAACTTCCTCGTAAGGGGTTGTCAAGAGGCAGGAGAACTTTTCTCCATTAACACTAGTGACAGGACCCGCGGGAACGGGGTTAAGCTGAGGCAGGGGAAATTTAGGCTGGACGTCAGGAGGGGGTTCTTCACAGAGAGGGTGGTTGCACACTGGAACAGGCTCCCCAGGGAAGTGGTCACTGCACCGAGCCTGTCTGAATTTAAGAAGAGATTGGACTGTGAACTTAGGCACATGGTCTGAACTTTTGGGTAGACCTGTGCGGTGTCGAGAGTTGGACTTGATGATCCTTAAGGGTCCCTTCCAACTCAGGATATTCTATGATTCTATGATTCTATGATTCTACACTTGAGTGACCTATGCAGATGCCTGGGCACCCATGGGTTTATTCGAATGTTCCCAAGGGAGGTGTTCCGTTCTTCCAAGGAAATGGTTTGGTTCTCTATTCAGATGTCTGGGTTTTTCAGAATAATGCTTGTATGCCTTTGGGAGATATCTTAGTGCATCAGGAGGTGATGGGTTCACACTGGAAATTCTTCAGAGCTCCAGTGAGATGCTTGAGTGCTGTGCAGAGGTGCATGGATCCACCCGGAAGATGCTTGGGTTCCCTGGGGAGAAGATTGGTACCTCAGGGACATAGCTGTGTGTGTTCCAGGAAGACTTTTTAGAGCTCCAGATATATGCTTGGGTGCTCTAGGTAGATGCTTGTGTGTCTTGTTCATGTACTAGCGTTTTCAAGAAAAAAGTTTGTGTTTCCAGTGGACATTTTTGGATGTCCCAAGGAATTTGCTTTGTGTCCAAGAGGATGCTTGGTTCCTCAAGGAGGATGCTTATGTTCCTGTGGGAGGTGCTTGGTTTCCCCAGCAAGATGCTTGCTGCTAAGTGTGATGCTGGTCTACTGCAGTGAGATGCTTGTGTTCCCCATGAACATGCTTGTGCGTCCAAGGGAGGTGCTTGGGTACAGCAAGGAGATGCCTGGGTAATGCAAGAAGATCTCTGTGTTCCCGGAAATTGTCCTCAATGGGTACACAGCTGAGATGCCGGGGTGACTCAGGAAGACGCTTGGAGTCTCGGAGGATCTCCTTGGTTGCTCCAGGAAGGTTCCAGGGTGCTCCAGGGAGGTTCCTGAGCAACCTATTGAAGAGCCTGATGTGCCCAGGGAAACTCTTGTCTCCTCCAAGGTTCTTCAGGGCTGATCCAGGCAGTACACCTTGGAGACATGCTTTGGATCTCCAAAGGAATGCTTGGGTTCTTTGGAATCATGCTTGGGAGATCCTTTGGTGGTTCAGAAAGGTGCTGGGTTTCCCAGAAGACATTTGAGATGACAACACTAGGTGCAACAAGATCCATCCTGGAGAAGCAAAGCTTTGCCCTAGTTCACACCAACATCTCCCTTAGGCACACAAGCACGTCCCGAGGGTACCCAGGATTCTCCATGCAGCAGACAGGCATCTCCGTGGAGCACCCAAGCATCTCCCCAGACTACCAACCTGTCTTACTAGGTGGACCCAAGCACCTCCCCAAAGCACATGATTTTTTTCCAAGGAGCATTCAGGCACCTCCCTGGAGAAGCCACATACCTTGCTAGGGAAAGCAAACATCTCTCCTGGGAATACAAGCGTCATCCTGGAGCACCCTCCATGGCACCCAAGCATCTCCCCAGGGCGCACAAGCACCTCTTGAAATCACTGAGGTTTTCCCAAAGGCACACAAGCAGTGCACTTGAGTAGACAAGCATCTTCCCAAGACACCTAAGCTTTACCTTCTATCTGTCAGGCATGATGCAAGGGCATCACAGCACATTGCTGCTGCTCTGGAATGCTTGGTTGCCCTGCAAAGATGCTTGGGTGCTCCAGCGAGATGTCTGGGTTCCTCAACCTGAACCTTGGGTGCTCAGGGTGCTGTAGGGATCTCCTGCAAAGCATCTCCCCAGGAACACAGATATTTCCCTGAGGCACCCAACCATCACCCCTAAGAACCCAAGCATCTCCCTGGAGGACCCATGCATCTCCCCACAGCACTCAGGCATCCCACTGCAACGTTACTGAAGCATCTCCCCAGGGAACCCAAGCACATCCCAAGGTACTCTGACGTCCCTCCAGAGCTCCCAAGCAAGTTCTTGCAGCATCTCGATTGTTCAAAAAGCACCTCTCTGAAGTATGCCAGGACCTCTCTGGAGTCCCTCCCTGGACCACACAAGCATATCCTATGTATGACTCAAACATCTTGCTAGGGAATCCAAACACTGGCTTGGAGATATAAATCAAGTCCAAGCATCATTCTGGATCCCCGTCTTTTCTCCTTGAGCAAAATAAGGGGCACCACAGTATCACCTGGGGGCACCCAAGCATCTCCATGGGCACCAGGATCATCCTTGGAAGACCCAAGCATCTCCACACAGCAGCCATGCACCTTCCTGCAGAAAGCACGTGTCTCCCTGGGGCACAGAAGTGTCACCTTGGAGCTCCAAAACGTCTCCCCACAGCGTTCAAGCATGTCTCTGGAACACCCATGCAGATTTCTGCATCCCACAGGCATCTTCCCCAGTTATCCAGGCATTTTCAGGGATCTCAGGTGTTGCGAGGACATTTGTTGTCGACGGAAGGAAGACACAGACGCTCAATATGAGTGATCAGTGAACTTCGATTTATTGGATAGCTCAGTCGTCTTTTATCTAATTCAATATAATTAGCTCATACATATTGCAAAAGCTAAGCTCATGATTGGTTAGTGCATTTCTCTATTCTATCAGCTAGTTTCCCACCGAAATAACACAGTTAGTACTTTCCCAGACCACCAACAGATATCATGTTCTTGTACCTGAAACCTCCCTGAAACCTCCCTGAAACCTCCCTGAAACCTCCCAGATTTTACGTACTTTCCCAGGCGCGTTTACGTATTTTCTCAGGCTTACTTACGTACTTTCTCAGGCTCATTTGAGCTGTGTTCGATACTTTGTTAGCTCGCGGCCTCCTAGCTGTTCAATGTTCACATGGCCTACTTCACTTAACCATTCCTCCACAATTCCCCCGTTTTTATTTTGGGCTATAAACACCTTCTCTGTGACTTGTTCTAGTTTCCTAGATAAGCAGCTAAAGACTACCCGCGCAGCAATTATAATCAATACAATTATAAGCAAAAGGCGAAGTCCCTCTTTGATTAAGTAAAAAACCCATCCCCCTACATTTCCAAAGACAGATTTAAGCCAATCATCAAACCAATTATTCTGTATCGTAATTTTTTGTGTATGATCCCTTAGCCATTTCAATTGATTGTGAATTGATTGCCCATGATCAGAGAGATTAAAGCAACACATTCCTTCTACATCTTCACACCCATGTCCTTGAGCTAATAATAAGAAATCAATAGCGGCCCTATTTTGTAATACAGCATGTCTTATGCTCTCCATATCTTGCGACATTTCAGAAAGAACTTGTGTTGTTACATTTGATTGTTTAACAGCCCAACAAGCAAGTTTATTAATGTTAGTCAAAGCGTGTGCAGTTCCCACACCAGGCACTAAAGAAGCAAAGAATCTTCCTGCTGGACCCCACAGTTGTACACCATCATTACAGTCAGAACCCAAAGTTTTTAGTTCTCGTTTAATTCTTCTGCTCCCTGTCGAGTTCTGCCACGAGTGCAAATCTGGAGCGAAAAGTGTGAGTCGTCCTAGGTAACACGGACCTCCAAAAGCACTAGCTGGTATTCCTT
This sequence comes from Aythya fuligula, assembly GCF_009819795.1. Lineage (NCBI taxonomy): Eukaryota > Metazoa > Chordata > Aves > Anseriformes > Anatidae > Aythya > Aythya fuligula. Next base: position 5,988 of record NW_022474017.1, on the reverse strand, counting down.
GCCATGCACGGTCCCCACAGATTAAAAACATGCCAGGTGGCAAAGCTTTGGCCTGACTTTGAAACCAGATCGAATTGGTGTCACCTATTCCATACGCCCCAAATGGTACACTAATGTTACCGGTGTTGTTCCATCCACAGTAATGTCCATCGGCCTCAAATCCAAGGGTCCTCGATGTTATGTTGGTCCAGTGCGTTTTATTTTGTTTCCCTTCATTGAGTACAAAGCATGTTTGTGTCCAGTTACTACTGCTATTCCCTACTACCACAGACCCCAGGAGATCCAGTTCTTGAGGGTCCCATGGCAGTGAGTTATTAAGAGCTTGCAGGGCAGCAACTACTCCATCCGAGACATTTGCAGAAAGGGATCTACTGAGTAGAGTAATACTGGCAGAATATGGTGCTAACATTTCACTCAGTTCCTTTGGATCCCCTATTGGGACCCCAAATAAGCATGTTCTAAAAGGATCAGATGCAGAAGCAAGAAACAGACAAAATGAACTTTGTCCGGTTTCATTAGCCCAGGTGACCCACATATTCTGCTGAGGGTCAATCTTCCCTAAGATGGCATTACCATGTCCAGCCATTATTATAACTGATAGCATAATCAAAGTCCCTTGTTCTGTTATTTCAGCCATGATCGTTGTCATCCTCTTCTTTCTTCGATGGCTGGCTTTACACACCGACTAGGCACCCAGGTCGGACCTGTAGGGGAAGAGACACACACATAACCTCGTCCCACATAAATCACATCAGCAGGCCCTAACCATTGCCCTGTTTTCATATCTCTGTACAATACTCTCATAGCACATTTATTATCATTTTCAGACTTGGTGTAATGACGTGCTGCAGGTGGTTCGTCATTTTCCCCAAAAACACACAAATGATTCAGAACAAATAGAGTCTTGTCCACCCTTTCTCTAACATCAATAATGTCTTTAAACCTTTCCAAATATTGTTTAACTGTTCCATTAGCCCTTTCCACAATAGCCTGACCAGTTGGTGAATGTGGAATACCAGTAACATGTTTAATGTCCCATAGTTCCATGAATCGCTTGAGTGGCCCACTAACATAGGCTGGACCATTATCAGTCTTTATAGTCTGTGGTACTCCCATTACTGCAAAACAACTGGCAAGATGACGTCGTACATCCCGAACTTTTTCCCCAGGCTGCGGTGTAGCCCAGATCATGTGACTATAAGTGTCTATTGTTACATGCAGATATTTCAATCGTCCAAATGCTGGAACATGAGTGACATCCACTTGCCACACTTCATTGGCTTTAAGCCCTCTTGGGTTTGTCCCGACTCCGAGTCCCACCCCTGAGTTATAATTACTACACGTTGGGCAAGCTTTTACTATCGCTTGCGCATCAGCTCTAGACAGTTTGTAAGCCCGCGCAAGTCCCTTAGCATTCTGGTGAAAAATAGCATGAGCCTCCCGAGCTCTGCAGAAGGGAGATAATGGCGCTTCAGTGGCTGGAGCGGCAACTAATTTATCCGGCCGAGCATTGCCTTCTCCCAGTCCTTCCACCCATTGGTGACTTCGTATATGTATCACCGCATAGGATTTGCTTCTCTGCGCTATAGCAAGCTGTAAGCTAGTTAATAGTTCTGCAAGGCGTTCATTTTTTACATCTCTTAAGGCAGAGTCCTCTATGCGATTAGCTATACCTACTACGTACAGAGAATCAGATACTACATTTAAAGGGGCATCTTTCCATTTTATAAATGTCCATACAACCGCATAGAGCTCTAATGTCTGTAATGAATCGTTGTCCTGGCCCTTTAAGATTTGATGTTGCCAGCCTTGTTCGTCTTTCCATGTTATTGCAGCAGACTTGGAGCGCTTCCCAGCGTCCGTGAAAACAGTTACTGCATCTGCTAACGGAGAATCCGACCGCTTGGGCTGGGTTATCCATGCTTGGTTTTCCATCCATGACAATATAGTTGATTGTAATGTCTTTGCCACTATTGTGGCGCCATCCTGTAATAATGCAGCTTGTAGTTTTTCAGAATTCTGTATGTACCATTCCAAGTCACCTGGCTTTATTGGTACCCAGATTGTACTTGGCGGAACTCCGTCTATTTGTAGTATCCGATTTCTTCCTTTCTTTATTAATTCTGACAGCGTGTCAATTTTTTCTTGAATTGTTCTTCGGGGTTGCAATGGGGGAGCTATCCACTCCAATACCACAGTTTCCATTTCCTTTTCCCCCGTTTTTATTTTTTGCTGTGTGATAGCACCCATCAAGTGTTGTGGACCACACAAAACAGTAAAATCCAGTGGCCTGTCAGGTATGCGTCGATGCGTGACACGCGTTGTGATCAATGATGCAATTTGTTGTAATATTTCTGACTGTTTTTCTGATAATGTCACTTTTGCGGCAGGGTCAGTTCCTTTTAATAATGGTCGAAGGGAATTCAACAGTTCATTTGGAATTCCGACCACTGGCCTAATCCATTGTAAATCTCCCAGCAGTTTTTGAGCATCATTGAGAGTTGTGATGTTCGATTGGATGGTAAGTTTCTGAGGCTGAATAGTAGAATCTGTGATTTTCCACCCTAAGTACTTCCAAGGGCTTGTCTCCTGAATTTTCTTCACGATTTATAGCAGGGAGTGTAAAAGCAAACCTCTGTTTATCATTGTCATGTAATGCAATTGTAAAAAAGCAGTCTTTGAGATCCACAATTAGTAATTTCCACCCTTCTGGTATCATAGCAGGATTAGGTAATCCAGGTTGCAGTGCTCCCATAGCACACATCTGATTATTAACTGCTCGTAAGTCATGTAGCAAATGGTATTTCCCTGATTTTTTGGGAATCACAAAAATCGGAGTATTCCAAGGGCTTGTTGACAGTCTCAGATGCCCTTGTTGATACTGTTCCTGTACTAATTTATGAGCATGTAAAAGACTTTCCCGTTTTAGTGGCCACTGCTCAACCCATACAGGTTCATCAGTTTTCCATTTAAGTGGGATCGGGAAAGTCCAAGCAATGGCCACACCTAAAAATTTTGATGATCTGTCGTGAGAACTGCTCCCATTTGGGCAAGGATGTCTCGCCCTATTAGCGCTTGTACTCCTTCAGGTAGTGATAAGATGGAGACACTGCATTTTACCACCTTATCACCTATTGTCCATTGTAGCACTGGTGATCGACGAGCAAGAGTCATGCCTCCTACTCCCGATACTGTGGCATTAGACTCAAATGTAGGCCAATGTGATGGCCAATCCTGTGTGCTAATTATCGATACATCAGCACCAGTGTCCAACAATGCCTCAATCTGTATTTTCTCATCCTTTAAACATACAGCGACTTTTTGTCGTGGTCTGTGTCGCATACCAAGTGTCAATAAAGCCACTTTTCCCGTGGAGCCAAATGCTCCCAGTCCTCGATCCTTTGCAGATTCCGATGCTAATGATTCAGCAAGATGAGGCAATGGGATTAACTGTGCTATTTTTGTGCCCTGCGGCACATGGATTGGAGGAAACATTGCAGAAACCATAATTTGTATTTCCCCAAAGTAGTCCTTGTCAATAAGTCCAGTTAATATTTGTAATCCATTCATGGTGGCAGACGATCTCCCTATTAATAGAGCTCCCACAGGTTCCCTATTAACAATAACTGGTCCAATAAGTCCTGTCTTCACCCTGGTGGGTCTCGAATCCAATAAAGTCACATCGACTGCGGTTGCCAAATCCAGGCCGAGGCTCCCTCTGGTGGCTGGTCGGAGAAAAAAGGATTCGTTGCAGTTGGTGCTGGTGCTGTTGCCGTCGCTGCCGTTGTCGTAAAAGCCACTTTTTGTGTCGTCGCGGGGCGGCTCCTCCCGCTGCTCCGGCCGTTTCCCGACGCATTTCGGCGGCATGCTGTAGTGCTGTGAGTATTTGATTGACAGTTCTGGCACCACACAGATTCTGTTTTGCAGTCCCGTCTGATGTGTCCCGCAATACCACATCGAAAGCAACGATATTGCGGTGTCGATACTCGGCTAATAGGACGTCCTCCGGGGGTTTGCAAAGGAGCAAGGGCTGCAAACACTTTTGACTGTTCTTTCATGTTGTCACCTAATTGTTTTACTGCTTCTACTAACATAGTCTGTGGACCTACAGGTACCTGAGACATTCTTTCCAATCCTTCCTCTATTGTCCAAGTACTCGGTAACGTAACTAATATACTACGAGTTGAAGGGTTACAATTTTGGAGTGCACATTGCTTTAGTATAGTGCCTTTAAGATAATCGGGAACTCCCGCTGCTTGTATTGCATTTGCTACCCAATCGATAAACAACCCGAATGGTTCCTCTCTACCCTGTTTAATTCCCATGTAGGACGGCATTCCCCCTGGCTCTCTAATTTGTTCTAATGCCCTTCTGGCTAGATTCATTGATACCTTAGCTTTGTCTGGTCCCAAGAGTGCCTGCGCCTCTGTTCTAAAATATGGTCCCATACCCAGTAATTCGTCTAATGTAACACCATACAAGGGATCCCCAGGCGCTCGTATTATCGCTACCTCTTCTTGACAGATACCGTGCCAATATGCATTAAACAAAAGTTGTTGATGCTGTGTTAAGATTAGTTTCATTATGCTACGAATATCTCCTGGGAGCAAAATATTTGTCCCCCAAATATAATCTAACATTTGACGAGTAGGTTCTCCTTTTAATCCAGACTCATTTACTGTAGATCGTAATTGTGTTAATAATTTCCAATCCAAATTAGTCAACTGAGCCTGTACATTTCCCTGTGCATCTGGAGGTGAGTACACCACCGGGTAGGCTGTTGTTATTTGTGCTGCTACTTCAAGATTCCCTTCCTTCATTGCTTCATGCGCTATTTTTTTTCCATGTCTCCTCCCTGTCCTGTACATTGATTTTAAATGGACTTGTTGAAAATGGATTTGTACCTGATTCCTCACCCACCCTTTCTCTATTCTCTGATTGTGCGGGCGGGGGTGCGGGTGGGGCTGTCAGTGGCTGTGGCTGTGAAGGTTCTTCTTCCCCTGATATGGGTACCGAAGTCCCTTGTGGAATTATAACTGTTCTATATGATGGTGGAGAGGGGTAAGCTTGTTCCTCAGCTCTTTGCTGAGTAGAGGAAGAAGCAGAAGCCCCCCCTTCTGACTGGATGATCCTAATCGTTCTGTTGCAGCAGCAGCTATTTTTTGTTCAGCTTGATGTGTTGCTAATGCATTAGTTACTGCCCTCCATGGCTTCATCATTTTTTTCGCTATCTTGTTATCACTAATTACCTCATCAAATAGTTTGTCCCCAAACTTCCTCCACTCTGCATGTTCAAACACAGTATCAGGATTTAAAAAACAACCCTTAACTACCCCATAAGCTAATAACTTTGGCAATTCCTTTTTACAACATACATCCTGTGTGCCCCGCTTTTCTAAAAAGCATTTGAGCAAATCATACGCCGCTTGTCTCTCCATACCTTTATATACGTCGGTACCGTTGCAGCCTTTGCAAAGACCTTGGCGACGCTTTCCGGCGGGACCCTCTATAGGCTCATCCTGGGTGCGAGGACTCCCTTTCCGAGCTGCGGGTGCGGGGATTGCAGGTTTCTTGTCCATTCACCTTTCAGGCCTCGGGTGCGGAGATTCAGCAATTTGTAATCCTGTTCACCTCCTGAGCTACGTTGCAGGACCGGTTCTCGTATTCCGTCCAACCGTGGCTCGCAGGTTCAATTCCAGTGCAGGTTCAACTCCAGCGAAGTCCCTGTCCCCGTATAGCAGGTCCCTGTTCGGGCGCCATTTGTTGCGAGGACATTTGTTGTCGACGGAAGGAAGACACAGACGCTCAATATGAGTGATCAGTGAACTTCGATTTATTGGATAGCTCAGTCGTCTTTTATCTAATTCAATATAATTAGCTCATACATATTGCAAAAGCTAAGCTCATGATTGGTTAGTGCATTTCTCTATTCTATCAGCTAGTTTCCCACCGAAATAACACAGTTAGTACTTTCCCAGACCACCAACA
>NW_022474016.1:0-34541 GCF_009819795.1 Aythya fuligula | reverse complement strand
CACAGTTCGGTTTTCTGACTTATCGCATGTGGAATTTGACTCTTACTATTGTTATTGTGATTTTAGCAATATTGCTGGTAATAGTAGCTTTGTGACATCGCTACTGAAAGATATTGCGTGCCCGTATTTTTGTGAGTGATACGTTTTGTGATACTCTTTTGTAAGTAACATGTGTATTCTGAAAGTGTAAACTGGAAAATGGGGGGGGCAAACAAGCAGTGAAATTTTAAAGAAAAGTGTGTTAGGATGTGTTTTAAGTCACTGGAAGGATATTGGAGGATCTGCCGGTGGAAGTGTGAACAGGAAAACATTGATAAAATATCGTAATCAGTGGTGGCTGCTTTATAAGCTGGAATGTGGAGAAAAGTGGCCCCTAAATGGAACTTTAAACTATAATATTTTGCTACAGTTAATGTTGTTTTTTGAGAAGCAGAACAGGATGAAATGTTGTGTACTGATGTTTCAGCATCTTGGTGGGAAAAGGTACGGAATTAAGTTGGCCCCTGACTGAGCCTTTGATGATGGCATTAGAGAAGTACAGGCTGGAGAAAGATAAAGGAAGTGTTAAAAGGGTTGTTGAAAGTGTTAAAGGTGTTTGAAGTTGAATGAGCAGGGAAAGAGGATGTAGGAATGTTAATAGTTCTGCCTCTGCCCGAGGCAGAGATCTTAAAATCACGGGTGTTAGCCCTGTAGGGCAAAGGGACCACGATGGGTCCGAGAGAGTTGTCACAGAAACAGAAAAGCAGTTAACTCTTAAAACAACCTGAGTTCATGGGCGAGCTCAGAATGCCGATCGGACCGCTCAGGGAACTGTGGACAATTGCATTCCCCTGACCGACCCCCACTAAGACCCGAATCATCCTGAAAATTATGAATGGTTAAGTAAATACTAAAACCTGGATGAATTGGGAATTGAGAATATGCTTCCAACAAGGTCTAAAAGAAACCCCTATGGAATTTTTGGACCAACTCTGAAATGTAATGAAAATAAATAAATAAATAAATAAAACAAAACGGTTTGGACCTGGCTTCGGAGGACAAATTGACTAGCCTTTTCCTAGGGTAATCGACCCCTGATTTCAACAGGAATAATGGGGACTTGGGGAATCTACCCTAGCGGATCCTCCACTGGTTATAATGAAGCTAGGGGAGGAATGGAAGTGAAATTTCTTATTGATATGGGGCAACATATTCAGTTCTAAATCAAGCATTAATGCCTTCACAGAATTATTATGTTAGGGTAAAAGATGTGTCGTGGTTTAACCCGGCTGGCAGCTAAACACCACGCAGCTGTTCGCTCACCCTCCCCCTCCCTCTCTGGGACGGGGGAGAGAAACGGAAAGTGAAGCCCATGTGTTGAGATAAAGACAGTTTAATAAGACTAAATAATAATAATAATAATAATAATAATATAAAATGATGATAATAGTACTACTACTAATAATATGTACAAACAAGTGATGCACAATGCAATTGCTCACCACCCGCTGACCGATGCCCAGCCTAACCCCGAGCAGTCCGGCCCCCTCCCCCCGGCTAGCCACCCCTATATATTGTTTAGCATGATGTCAGATGGTATGGAATACCCCTTTGGCTAGTTTGGGTCACCTGTCCTGGGTCTGTCCCCTCCCAGCTCTTACTGCACCCCCAGCCTGCCTGTTGGCAGAACAGAGCGAAAGGCTGAGATGTCCTTGGCTTGGTATAAGCACTGCTCTGCAACAATTAAAACATCGGGGTGTTATCAGCACTCTTCTCATCCTAAGCCAAAACACAGCATTCTACCAGCTACTAGGAAGAAAATTAACTCTGTTCTAACTGAAACCAGGACAAGGTGTAACCGAAAAGGCTTATTTTTGTGAACCTTTGAAGTACAAGTTACGGAAAAAATGGGGCATACACCGATTTTTATATATGCCTAGCTCCTCATGGGCACTCTTAGGTAGAGATTTATTAGAGCAAGTAGGAGCAGAAATTGTCTTTGAAAAAGGGAAAATGGAATTAAGAATAGGAGAAAAACAACTAATAAATGTGTTAAGCTTGGCACTAATACAAACTGACCCTAAAAGTGAAATACCTTTAGAGATCACAGATCAAGTATGTCCAGGAGTTTGGGCTACTGAAACCCCTGGAAGAGCTAAAAATGTGACCTTAATAATTATTAAATTAAAGCCAGGACAGAAACCCATTAAGGTTAAGTAATATCCTTTGAGGATAGAAGATAGGAAAGGAATTAAAGAGATAATTAATAAATTTTTACAGTATGGATTATTGATTGAATGCGAATCAGAATACAATACACCCATATTGCCAATTAAAAAGGCAGATGAAAAAGCTATAGGCTAGTTCAGGATTTGAGGGCCATAAATAAAATCACTGAGGATATACATCCAGTAGTGGCAAACCCTTATACTTTGAAAGAATAGTCAAGTCTGGTTTACCGTACTGGATTTAAAAGATGCCTTCTTCTGCCTAGGCTTAGCCACAGAAAGCCAAAACCTATTCGCCTTTGAATGGGAAAATCCCGATTCAGGCAGAAAGACGCAGCTTACGTGGACATTACTACCTCAAGGATTCAAGAATAGCCCCACTATTTTTGGAAACCAATTAGCAAGGGAACTCGAAACATGGATGCCTCCGGACACTGAAGGTGCTTTGTTACAATATGTACATGATCTCTTAATAGCTACCGAGACTAAAGGGAGTTGTATTCAATGGACTATAAGTCGTCTTAATTTTCTGGGTTTAAATGGATATCAAGTCTCTTGACAGAAAGTCCAGCTGGCTCAACAAAGTGTGACCTATCTGGGATTTGAAATTTCGGAAGGACAACGAGAACTAGGAACTGAACATAAGGAAGTCATTTGCCAGACTCCAGAACCTCAAATGGTAAAGGAGCTACAAACCTTTTTAGGAATGACAGGTTGGTGTCGCCTTTGGATTTATAATTATGGACTATTGGTAAAGCCTCTATGTGAATTGATAAAGATCAATTCACAGACTAACCAGTCAAAGTTAGTCTGGACTGGAGAAGCACAAAAAGTCTTTAAACAACTTAAACAAGAATTGATGATTTTGAAATATCAAGCAATATTGGTAGAACAGGACAACGTGGAAATTGTGATAACTAATACTGTGAATCTAGCCTCTTTTCTTAGTGATGCTCCAGCACAACCTGTGATTCACGATTGTTTAGAAATTATAGAGACTGTGTGTTCCAGCCGACCAGACCTTAAGGAGGAGCCCATGGAAGATGCGGAAGAAACTTGGTTCACGGATGGGAGCAGTTTTGTTATGCAAAGACAACGTAAAGCTGGATATGCTATAACAGCTACTCAGCAGGTAATCGAGTCTAAGCCTTTACCCCCTGGAACATCAGCTCAAAAGGCGGAGATAGTTGCTCTCACGAGAGCATTGGAACTGGCAGCGGGAAAAAGGGTAAATATTTGGACAGATTCTAAATATGCATTCGGCGTGGTACATGCTCATGGAGCAATTTGGAAAGAACATGGATTGCTGACCGCTCAGTGAAAACACAAAGTATGCTGAAGAAATTTTAAAATTGTTAGAGGCTGTAAAACAACCAGAAAAGGTAGCTATCATGCATTGTCAGGGACACCAAAAGGGGAACACCGATTTTGAAATTGGAAATCGATAGGCAGAGGCTAAGCAGGCAGCTGAAATAACTGAGGTGAAGGCATTGTCTTTGATACCAGACGGTAAAATCCAAACTATATCCAAATTATACAAAAGAAGACTTAAAATTAATTGAAGATTTGAAAGGTAAAATGAAACCAGATGGATGAGTATATCTAAAAGATAACCACATAGTAATACCCTCTAGTTTGACATGGCCCATAGTTCTTACAGAACACAATAAAACGCATTGGGGAGCTGGCACACTGCATAAGAGCCTGAGTCAGACATTAGTGGGACGATATGATAAAACAAGTAACTCAACAATGTAGCATTTGCTTACACAATAACCCCAATACCAAGAATAGAATAAAATTTGGAATAATCGGTAAAGGAAATTATTCGGGGCAACAGTGGCAAATTGATTTTTCAGAACTCCCTAGAAAAGGGGGATATCATTATTACTGGTTCTGACTGACACGTTTTCAGGAAGGCCTGAAGCCTTTCCCTGTCGAACAAACAAAGCAAGAGAAGTGGTTAAAGTCTTGTTAAATGAAATAATACCATGCTTTGGGATTCTAGTAGCAATGTCTTCCGATAGAGTTTCACATTTTTGTGCACAAGTGGTAGAACAGATAAGTAAGATTCTAAAGATAGATTGGCAACTGCATACTCCTTATAGACCACAGGCAAGTGGACAGGTAGAAAAAATGAACCATTTAATTAAACAATAAATAGCTAAAATTGGATAAGAAGCTAATTTGTCATGGCCTCAATCCCTCCCTTTAGCATTACTTGGAATTAGAGTTAAACCTAGAATAAAAGGGAATTTGAGTCCCTTCAAAATCTTATATGGAAGGCCATAGCAATTTCTATTTAGTGGAGAGGACCTAACGCAGTTAGGATCAGAATATTTATATGCTCATATAACTGAACTTCAGAAACAATTAAATAAACTACATAAATTTGTTTTAGGGACCAGGGCTAGAGGGTTGGATCAGCCAATCCACCCCTTTAAGCTCGGGAATTATATATATATAAAGACTTTTTCAGGACAACCCCTACAGGAAAAATGGAAGGAAAGTGGATGGGACCATACCAAGTATTACTGACAACACACACCGCCATTAAGATTAAGAAGCAAGCAGCTTGGATCCACAATTCAAGGGTGAAGAAGGTCCCGGCGAGGATATAGACCACCACTCCAATTGGACCAACAAAATTACGGTTTTCCAGATCCTAATGATTGCAGGGGGTGCGGTTCTCGGATTCGGGGTGGGCAACTTGGGATGAGAACTTACACCTGACCTTAATACAAACAATTTCTCAAGTAACTAATAAGACGAACTGTTGGGTATGCACCCATCTGCCACAGCATGGGAATAAGGGTGTATCGTTAATCGGGATTCCCTTGCCTGCAAACTTATCTTGGACTAATTTGTGGGAAAACACATCTTGGGGTCGAAAATATTAAGAAGTTTTGGAACTAGAAGTGAGTAGCTTCATGCCGTTAGAATCCTATTATGTATGCGTACAAAGGTGTAACCCGCCTAAGGGTATAGGAAAACAGCATTGTATAAATACGGATACTACTTATGTGGGAAATCAGACATCTTGTAATTGAACAATGGATATTAGTACGACTAGCGGCTGGGCAAATTCAACCAGCTGGACGGTTCCAGAAGGAAAAGGGTGGTATTGGCTATGCAATGATACAGCCCGTAAGGTCTTGCCTGAGAATTGGAAGGGAACTTGCACTCTTGGAGCAGTAGTCCCCAATATGACAGTACATGATGTAGTGCCTCGAGGTTACTTGAGAAATCATATCCGGAGAATCAAATGAAAAATTAACAATACATTGGTAGAGAGACACACCGCTTTTCATAGTTTCGTTCGATGGTTTATCCCATGGTTAGGAGTGAGTGAATTGGAAAAGGCGATAGTTAATATTTCTGCAATTATAGAGAAGTTAGAAAACAAAACTCTGGATGCTATAAAGGCTCAACAAGAAGAGATATCTAGTTTATCACAGGTAGTATTACAAAATCGGATGGCCCTAGACTTGTTACTGGCCACTCAAGGGGGAGTCTGTACAGTAATAAACACAAGTTGTTGTATGTATGTAGATCAGAGTGGAAGGATCTCTACCGACCTGGAAGAAATATGGAAGCAGACAAGGATCCTACATGAGATCAGTAAAGATGAACTTTCATGGAGTTTTAGTGAAATATGGAATAAGTTAACCTCCTGGTTGCCCAATTTCCAATGGTTGAAACAAGTATTCATTGCTCTAATCGTATTAGTAGTGTTAGGAATATTTGTGTGCATGTTGTTTAGATGCCTGCTTTGTTGTGTTACTGTAAATAATGAAAGTATCTGATGCAAAAGAATTTGCATGGGAAAAGAAAAGGGGGGATTGATTAAGGAGGTATTGGGGAGGTATTGGGGAGGCAAGGACAATCCCCAGACATGGACTGTATATCTCGAAACAAGACACTGGAACTTATGATAAGGAAGCGGCAGACGGACAGAGAAACGAATGTAAGGACTATAAATCTCGAAACTGGACATTGGAATTCATTATAAAGATACAACAAACGGGAGAATTAGCAACAACCAGCTCTTGCAATTAAGAAACATGCCAATTCAGCAGATTCCTGACCAAAGGTGAAAAGTACACTGTGAGGAAGACTCGGGGTCTTCCTCCCAAAGACCCCTGCCCACGTCCCAAAGACCCCTGCCCACAATTCTTGGAAGGCTCTGCGCAGGCGCAAGGTGCCAAAAGACTAATTAGCATGAGAAGCGAGGGAAGGCGGGGATAGGTAATGCATATGTATAGGTGCTTGTAGAATATTGATAGATTGATTGTATAAATTCAAGACTGCTTTCTGCTTTGAGTATGCACAATAGGTGGAGAGATCCCCCGTGCATCCAGCGCTGCAATAAAGAATATACCACTTAAAGGAATTTCGGCTTCGATCTTTGAATCAAAGCCCCCCCAAACACAGGCCCCTACAGTGTACAGGCAGCTCCCAGCCACCCCCAGATGCTGGCCCCAAAGTTGTACAAACAGCTCCCAGCCACCCTGCAGAAACAGATTCCTACATTGTACAAGCAGTTCCCAGCCCCCTAGACACAGCCCCTGACCCCCCACAGATGCAGGCCCCAACGGTGTACAAGCAGCTCCCCCCCCCCCCCCCCCCCCCAGACGCAGGCCCCAAGCCCCGCCCCCAAACACAGGCCCCTACAACCAGCACCCAACCCCCTACCCCCGATGCCAGCCCCAAAGGTGTAGAAGCAGCTCCAAACCTCCTCCCTCAACCCAGGCTCCAACAGTGTACAAGCAGCTCCCAACCAACCCTCCCCTTCCCCCTCCCCCCCCTCCCCCCTCACCCCCTCTCCCCCCCTCTCCCCCCCCCCGACACAGGCTCCAAAGGAATACAAAGAGCTCCCACCCCTTCCCCAGATGCAGGTCTCAACCCCCCTTGCACCCAGAAGCAGGCCCCAAACGTGTACAGTCAGCTCCCAACCCCCTCAATGCTGGCCCCAAGGGTCTACAAGCAGCTCCCCTCTTGTCCCCAGATACCGGCCCCCAGACACAGACCCCAAAAGCCTAATCACAGGCCCTGAACTCTAGAGGCAGGCTCCAAAACCCAGGACAAAGCCCCAGTGGTTTGAGACAGGGCCCAAATCCCAGACACAGGCCTCAAATGCTAAACATATGCCAAGAAAAGTATTAGTGCTGGTGCCAAATGTTACAGACAGGCCCAAAAGCCCGAGATGCACAAGGCTGAGACGTAACTTGGCTTTCTGAATTACTGGAAAGCAGCTTTCATTCTCAGATAATTGTGTGCAGGCTAGATAGGATGGGGCTTCAGGCACCACTTCACCTGAGGAAACACACTGCCATCAGGCACCGCTGTGCCAGACAAGCTTGTTCTGCTAGAACACCCTACTCAGATGCACTGTGGCATTCAAGTGAACTGCTTTCATGCAAATATAACGACTGATGTTACAACCCACCTTGCCTGTGGCACCTGATGAACAGAAGAGTAAGCCACCGCAGCGCTTCAAAACCATCCCTGCACGTGCCGCTCCTTGTCGCTCTCTGGCCTTATCTCATATCCTTAGTCACTTCTGTGGAGAGCCTGCCACGGCACCTGCAAAGCAAGACGGACACCTTTCATAGTCACCTTGTGCTACTTGGTCGTTCTGCTCCAACCCAGCTCATGACCAGCCCCTCTTCTTACACAGCTCTTCAGAGTGCAGTTTGCTCCTTGGAGCCTGTGCGAGACACCTGTGAAAGAAAAAGAAATGCATAGGCCGATGCAGCATCCAAAGACACAGCACAAGTAGGTAAGTTACTCTCATCTGCTCCCTTACCTCTGCCGCTTACCAGCCCCCGAGGCAGATGCTTCAATCTATCCTCTTCAAACAGCTACAACACCTCTAAAAGACAAAGAGGGGATGCTTAGAGGAACAGTGAGACCTACAACACAACAACTGCTACATCTGTTCCTCACTCACCTTGCCAGAGGCAGCTCTGCGTGTGACGTCCCAGGTTGTACACTGCGTTACCCAACCCTTACCGTAACCCTTACCATAACCCTTCTTGTAATACACAATAAATGTTTGTTCATTGTCTTTTGTATTATAAAACAAGGAGTTCCGTTTGAGGAGCAGGAGTTGCAAAAGCTCCTTGCTGAAGTAAGATGTATAATACTTGGCTAGACACTATGAAAATTCTTTTGCTTAATGTAACAAAAAAGAGATCCCCCTCCCCTTCTCTCCTTCTGCATCTCAGTTGCCTCTTTTGTTCAAAGACACTGCTGCAAAGTTCATGTAACCATCTCCTGATAAGTTGCTAAACTAGTGTATCAACATCCTGCATTCCTGTCTCACGCTGGGCCAACATGACCAAATAAAAAAAGAAGTTGAACCACAACGCGGAGGAAGACTACGGCCTTCATCTTCACGACCACCAGAGGGACAGAGACGACCCCCTAGCAACAGTGCGCGCAGTCACAGAATACACCAGGATGTGCTGCGTAATCCTGAAATCACCAAGATATAAAAAGGGACTGTGGGGAGGGTGAGGTGCGCGCCGTTGGCGGAGCCGAGACTCCCCGGCCGCCCAGCGCTGTTTTGCTTGCTGTTGCTTACTCAATAAATTCCTTTCTATTATTAATGCAATGCTCTCTGAAAATTAATTAAGGGGGCAACTTATAACAAATTTGGTGCCGTGACTCGGATGAAGGCAATCTGATTGAAAGACCTTCGGAGGGGGCGCCCCGCTGATTTCAGCGGCCTTCGCTAGGACTGCTTTCATTCAAATCCTTCACCGACGAACTCTAAATTCGGCAGCAAGCAAATAAAGCCGGCAACCCCTAGTAATCTTTGTGCACGAAGACTGAACGGAGACTCAGGAGTGAGTAAGTATAGGCCGGTGATCCGTTCGGTTGGGGTTGGGTATCCTGGAGCGTGTCGTTGTGAGACGTCCAATTGCGGACGAAGCGAGTGCGGACCCCTCGGTAGTGCGGTTCCCACATCCCGCGAGGGACTGGGCCACGAAAAGGGGGAAGCGATTTGTGTGTGTGAAGGCGCTCCAGAAGATGGGACAGAAGAAGAGTAAGCCTTCTGGTCCCATGGGTGGGGTAACGTCTGATGTTAGGTTACCCCAGGATTAATGATTAAAAATTGGCAGGATTCCCCTTTTAGGCGGGGAAGGAATAAAGTAAAAATGATACATTATTGTGTTGAAGTTTGGGGTGGTAAACAGATTCGAGGAGACCACCTTTACTGGCCCGTATTTGTGTCCTTTGAAGATTGGGTTTGCCAGGCCCTAAATATTTATGTAAACTCAAAAGAACCTTTTAGTTTGGAAGAAAGTGAATATGCACATTTGTGGATCAGCTCAGAAACTCGAGCCAATTTATATCCTCTAAAAGAAAAAGGAGGGGATGGGAGGCACAAGAAAAACTGAGAATTAGAGATCCCAGCCCCACTGCCTCCCTATATTCCACCACCCCCACCTGCAGCCCCTCTGACTCCCGGGCTTCTTTATCTGCAACCCCAAGGAGATGCCAATAACAACTCTGATTCTAGCACTCAGGGACCAGTGACTAGGAATATGTGGCAGTCCCCATTAACTCCGGGGATGTCTGAGATTTTAAGAAAGAGACAGGAGGAGGGTAAGCGATCTTTAATGGCAACTGACATAATGTTTGCAGCTGCTGAGGAATAATTCTAACTGGAATAATAACTGTACATTGTATATTGTATATATATAAGCCCGGGCATTTTTGTTAAAGTGTTCTTTTATACATATGTTAATATGTAAATATGTAAATATAAGAACTGCCATTGAGGTGTATGTCTACGGGAACAAAATTTGCCCAGGCATATTATCGGCTCATCAGGTTTAAATGTCCCCAGTGTAATTGTCTACAGACAGTTAATTTACAGTGGTCTGATTTTACTTGTGTATCTGTATATTGTGGATTTTGGAGGGATTGGGATTGACTAGTAAAGATCTTCTAGGAAAACGGTGGAATATTAACCACTGTAGATTACAATAGGAAAAGTTCAAAGCAAAGAAATCCCGAGGAAAAGCCTCCTAGGATGTATACTAACACATTGGAGGGATATAGTGGGGTGAGAGGGTACAGAAAGTAAAAGAACCCTTATCAAATATTGTAATCAGTGGTGGCCACTTTATAAACTAGAGGATGGAGCGGAGTGGCCCCTAAATGGAACTACTAATTATAACACCATATTACAGTCAATGTTGTTTTTGTGGAAAGAAGGAAAACAGGATGAAATGTTGTATATTGATGTTGTTTCTGCATCTTGGAGGGAAAAGGTACGGAATTAAGCTGGCCCTGACTGAGCCTTTGATGTCGGCATTAGAAAAGTAAAGGCTAGAGAAAGATAAAGGAAGTGTTAAAAGGTTTGTTGAAAGTGTTAAAGGTATTCGAAGTTGAATGAGCAGGGAAAGGTGATGTAGGCATTATCTAAGTAACAGTCTAGAAGTTTTGGTATATTTGCATATTTGCTGTGGTGTTTGTTCAGTTTCCCAAGCATCGGGGAGAGGGAACAGCCTGCTCCACCTGGGGCCTCTCCAGCGGCCGCAGGGGGGCTTCGGCTCCAGCGCCTGGAGCGCCTCCTCCCCCTCCTTCTGCACTGACTTTGGTGTCTGCGGGGGGGTTTCTCGCTCTCCCAGCCGCTGTTGAGCAGCAGGTTTTTGTTTGTTTCTTTGTTTGTTTGTTTTCGTGGATGTGCTCTCACAGAGGCATGGACTGTGTTGCTATGGCTTGGCTCTGGGCAGCAGTGGGCCACCTTTAGGGCCAGATGAAATTGTCCCTTATCTACCACGGGGAGGTTTCTGTTTTTGTTTTGTTTTGCTTTGTTTTGTTGTTTTTTTTTTTTTTTTCACGGGGGCTGCCACTGCAGTTTCGCACCCCCACACCCCTCACACCCCCCGAACCTTGCCATCAAACCCAATACACTGGGGCAGCTAAGTCATTATTGACTTGTAAAGTATCAGGGATTAAATTAACTAATGAAACCCTAAATGTGATGGGGATAGAAGGGAGTGGGATAATAGTGCCACTTTTGGGGGATACCAAGCTGAGACTAGGGGATAAAATGATCACGGGGCAATTATTGTATGTATCCAAGGCAGAAACTAACTTGTTGGGAAGAGATTTGATGACTAAATTGGGCATTCAACTAGTAAATTGTTAGACTGGAATAACAGTGTTATTAATGGAGTGCTCTCTGGCCCTGAGAGCAAATGTACATGTATATTCACCTCTGACTGGAAAGACCCTGAAATGGGGGCGGAAGCAACAATATAGGTGGACAATTTTACCTCAGGGGTTTACAGGGCCACCTATCTATTTGGGTAAATTCTAAAAAAGATTTTGGGGCAATTACAACCTCCCAAGGAGGTATTAATGTTACAAATATGTGGATCATTTTAAGGAAAATCGATACTCCCTGATGGGAGAGAAATGCTGAATAAAGTGATAATGAGGCAAATATTAACTGTTTTACATCAGAAGAATCATTGGGAGGTGCAAGCAATGTGTGATGTTGTCCTAAGAAAGCATGTCTGTGTAGGAATATATACTTTAGGGAAGCACACATGCAGAGGATGTACTATATGTCAAAAGGTAAATAAAAAGGTCTTCTGTAACCTATCTAGAGCGGGACAGGAGCCAGGGCTTTGACCTTTCCAAAGTATACAGGTAGACTTTACTGAGTTACTTGTTTGGCCTAATTGACCACCTGACTGAATGGGTGTAAAGCTTTACTGCAAGGATTAAAGCAGGCCTTAGAGATTGAGTGGGATTTTCACAGCCCTTGGCACCCCTCCTCTTCTGGAAAGGTAGAGCAAATGAATGGTGAAATTAAGAAACAGCTAACAAAACTTGTGCTAGAAACTAAGGCTTCTTGGGTAAAATGCTTATCTCTTGCACTGTTAAACATATGGACGCAGCCCAGAACTGATACAGGAATTTCTCCTTTTGAAATGCTATATGGTATGCCCTATGACTCGGAATTGCCACTTGATCACCCTCAATTCTAATTAAGACTTGGAAAGAGACTTTTTTAACACCACTGTGGGGAAGGCCCCTATGTTGTTTTGCTTACCACAGAAACGGCTATTCGAACTGCGGAGAAAGGATGGACGCATGCCGGCCGAGTGAAAGGACCAATCCGGGAACGTAAATGGGAGGCAGCTCCAGGCCCTGACGACTTGAAGCTGACGCTAAGACGGACTCGATAAGTATTGTGTATTATCTGTGTATCGTGGGAAGGGGAGGAGGCCCTGTTTCGAAGGCTCCCTAGTAGGTTCCCCTGAAGAACACTGCTGCTGCCAAGAAGAACCGATACCTTGTAGTTCGCTGCAACCAAACTGACAAGCGAGGCAGAGAAGTGAAAACGGTGGGGGACGGAGGGGCCGACAATTTAGATGGGCTCCGACCACCTCCTACGATACATGGGAGTCAGTATCATCGTTTTGGTCAGCTATGGGTCTGCGCATCCCCACCAGCCTTTTAAATGGAGCTTAATCAGATGGGAGGATCAATTCATCATCCAGCAAACAACGACAGCGGGTGCTCCCAGTTTCCGCATCACATTATGTGACCTGGCGTCAGTGCAGCCATGCTTTAACCGATCAGGATTTTATTTCTGCCCAAGTTCTAACCCAGGAAAGGTGTACTGTAATTATCCAAACGCATATTATTGTGCATACTGGGGGTGTGAAACCATTGATACGGACTGGACACTCGGGGCTGGTCGGAATAAATTCTTACAAGTGGGATATGGGCCGCAAGATTGTAATTGACAAGTGGATCCTCGTTACAGGTGGCAAGGGCATGGTATAGGGTATACAGGAACCTTCCATGGAAATGAAGAAATTTGCAAGGTTCTATATATAAATATAACAAACTTGGACGATACTAGCTGGGTACTAGGAAAAATGTCAGATTTTACGAACACGGAACAGATAGGGGAGGACTCATACTAATAAAAAGGAGGATGCTGATAGGCAGTAGGACCAAATGAGGTATTGTCAGAAAGTGTCCAGGGAATCCAGCCTGCGGAAAATACTACAGTGCCAACCCTCAGCAGCCCTATGAGCTCAGGTGATAATTATACCAAGGATTCTATACCACCCTGAGGATTGTATGTATACCCAGCACACAGTGGCAAGTTACCATCTGGAAAGACGGGAACCATTCACGGCTCTAACTTCGGCCACCCTAATAATCCTGGGAGGAGCTGGAGTGGGGACCGGGGTAGCCTCGTTGGTTAAACAAAATCAAGAATTTACTTCCTTACACATTGCTGTGGACGAGGACCTGACACAAATTGAACAATCCATCTCGGCCCTGGAAAATCTATCAGGTCACTTTCAGAGGTAGTATTACAAAATCATAGGGGATTAGATTTGGTTTTATTTTTTTTTTACAACAGGGTGGGCTGTGTGCAGCCCTGAAAGAGGAGTGCTGTGTGTATGCTGATCACACTGGAGTGGTAAGAGATACAATGGCAAGACCCAGGGAAGGGTTGAAAAAAAAAAAAAGGAAACGGGAGAATGAAGCCTGACAGAGCTGGTACGAATCTTGGTTTAATTATTCACCTTGGCTTACTACTTTATTATCAACAATAACAGGACCTTTCTTGTTATTAATAATAGCACTAACTTTTGGACCATGTATTTTTAATAAATTGATTGCGATTGTAAAGGGACATTTAGAAGCGGCACATCTAATGCTCATACATGCCAAATACGAGCCAATAAGTACCAACAAAGGAATCAAGGAAACATTAGTTCTTAGTAGCCAGGCATTGCAGAGATTCAATGAACAAAATGAGTAACTAAAAGAAAAAGGAGGGATTGTAATACACAATAAATGTTTGTTCATTGTCTTTTGTATTATAAAACAAGGAGTTCCGTTTGAGGAGCAGGAGTTGCAAAAGCTCCCTGCTGAAGTAAGATGTATAATACTTGGCTAGACACTATGAAAATTCTTTTGCTTAATGTAACAAAAAAGAGAACCCCCTCCCCTTCTCTCCTTCTGCATCTCAGTTGCCTCTTTTGTTCAAAGACACTGCTGCAAAGTTCATGTAACCATCTCCTGATAAGTTGCTAAACTAGTGTATCAACATCCTGCATTCCTGTCTCACGCTGGGCCAACATGACCAAATAAAAAAAGAAGTTGAACCACAACGCGGAGGAAGACTACGGCCTTTATCTTCACGACCACCAGAGGGACAGAGACGACCCCCTAGCAACAGTGCGCGCAGTCGCAGAATACACCAGGATGTGCTGCGTAATCCTGAAATCACCAAGATATAAAAAGGGACCGTGGGGGGGGTGAGGTGCGCGCCGTTGGCGGAGCCGAGACTCCCCGGCCGCCCAGCGCTGTTTTGCTTGCTGTTGCTTACTCAATAAATTCCTTTCTATTATTAATGCAATGCTCTCTGAAAATTAATTAAGGGGGCAACTTATAACAAAAGGCAGGCCCCAAAGACCCCCAAATGGAGGCTCCTAGAGTGAACAAGCACCTCCCAACTCCCCCAGGCACAGGCACCCCCCCCCCCAAACACAGGCCACAAAGGTGTATAAACAGCCCAGACCCCCCTTCAAGACCCAGGCCCCTATAGTGTACAAGCAGCTCCCAACCACCCACAGATGCAGGCCCCAACCCCTCTCAAAAGGGAGGCACCTAGAATGCATGAGCAGCTCCCAACCCCCCTAAACATAGGTCCAAAAGTGCACAAGCAGCTCCCAACCCCCCTCAAATACAGACCCCAAAAGTGTACAAGTAGCTCCCCCCCAGAGACAGGACCCAAAGGTGTACAACCAGTTCCCAACACCCCTGAGACACAGCCCCCAACCCTCCCCCCCAGACACAGGGCCCCAAATTCTACAAGCAGCTCCCAACCCCTGCAAGGCAGGCCCCCTACCCTATACAAGCAGCTCCCAACCCTCCCCCCCGCCCTGAGGGAGGCCCCCAAGCTGATTAAGGAGGTATTGGGGAGGTATTGGGGAGGCAAGGACAATCCCCAGACATGGACTGTATATCTCGAAACAAGACACTGGAACTCATGATAAGGAAGCGGCAGACGGACAGAGAAACGAATGTAAGGACTATAAATCTCAAAACTGGACATTGGAATTCATTATAAAGATACAACAAACGGGAGAATTAGCAACAACCAGCTCTTGCAATTAAGAAACATGCCAATTCAGCAGATTCCTGACCAAAGGTGAAAAGTACACTGTGAGGAAGACTCGGGGTCTTCCTCCCAAAGACCCCTGCCCACGTCCCAAAGACCCCTGCCCACAATTCTTGGAAGGCTCTGCGCAGGCGCAAGGTGCCAAAAGACTAATTAGCATGAGAAGCGAGGGAAGGCGGGGATAGGTAATGCATATGTATAGGTGCTTGTAGAATATTGATAGATTGATTGTATAAATTCAAGACTGCTTTCTGCTTTGAGTATGCACAATAGGTGGAGAGATCCCCCGTGCATCCAGCGCTGCAATAAAGAATATACCACTTAAAGGAATTTCGGCTTCGATCTTTGAATTAATCTGGCACCCCAGATGGGACAACTTCTCTGCCGGACCGCAGGACCCGCTGGGAACAGGACTCCCTAGGGTACCCCCGGGATTTCCCGGAGGGACTCCTCGACCCACCGGATCACTGCGGAGGCAGACAAGGACCCCATCATTGTAAGTGAGTATATTCTTTATTCTGGTTTGGTTTTCTGGTAGACCGGTCATCTGGAACCGTCTGTAAGTCAGAAGGTGATCTTCTGCGAGGCAGTGTTTGGTATATACTTTGTGGTTAGCACCATAAGTATATGTTTGGGGACCTTAAGGAAGGAGCTCGCTTTAAGGTCCATCTGGAATTGTGTTGTCTATTTCGGTTTTCTGACTCATGGAGTATGGTATTTAACTCTGGTTATTGTTACTGCGATTTTGGCTATTTTCCTGGTGGTAATAGTAGGTTCGTGGCATTGTTATAAGAAAGATATCGTTACGGTGTTACACAGTTCGGTTTTCTGACTTATCGCATGTGGAATTTGACTCTGACTATTGTTATTGTGATTTTGGCAATATTGCTGGTAATAGTAGTTTTGTGACATCGCTACTGAAAGATAATGCTTGCCCGTGTTTTTGTGAGTGATACGTTTTGTGATACGCTTTTGCAAGTAACATGTGTATTCTGAAAGTGTAAACTGGAAAATGGGGGGGCAAACAAGCAGTGAAATTTTAAAGAAAAGTGTGTTAGGATGTGTTTTAAGTCACTGGAAGGATATTGGAGGATCTGCCGGTGGAAGTGTGAACAGGAAAACATTGATAAAATATCGTAATCAGTGGTGGCCGCTTTATAAGCTGGAATGTGGAGAAAAGTGGCCCCTAAATGGAACTTTAAACTATAATATTTTGCTACAGTTAATGTTGTTTTTTGAGAAGCAGAACAGGATGAAATGTTGTATACTGATGTTTCAGCATCTTGGTGGGAAAAGGTACGGAATTAAGTTGGCCCCTGACTGAGCCTTTGATGTTGGCATTAGAGAAGTACAGGCTGGAGAAAGATAAAGGAAGTGTTAAAAGGGTTGTTGAAAGTGTTAAAGGTGTTTGAAGTTGAATGAGCAGGGAAAGAGGATGTAGGAATGTTAATAGTTCTGCCTCTGCCCGAGGCAGAGATCTTAAAATCACGGGTGTTAGCCCTGTAGGGCAAAGGGACCACGATGGGTCCGAGAGAGTTGTCACAGAAACAGAAAAGCAGTTAACTCTTAAAACAACCTGAGTTCATGTGCAAGCTCAGATTGCCGATGGGACCGCTCAGGGAACTGTGGACAATTGCATTCCCCTGACCGACCCCCGCTAAGACCCAAATCATCCTGAAAATTATGAACGGTTAAGTAAATACTAAAACCTGGATGAATTGGGAATTGAGAATATGCTTCCAACAAGGTCTAAAAGAAACCCCTATGGAATTTTTAGACCAACTCTGAAATGTAATGAAAATAAATAAACAAATAAATAAAACAAAACGGTTTGGACCTGGCTTCGGAGGACAAATTGACTAGCCTTTTCCTAGGGTAATTGACCCCTGATTTCAACAGGAATAATGGGGACCTGGGGAATATACCCTAGCAGATCCTCCACTGGTTATAATGAAGCTAGGGGAGGAATGGAAGTGAAATTTCTTATTGATATGGGGCAACGTATTCAGTTCTAAATCAAGCATTAATGCCTTCACAGAATTATTATGTTAGGGTAAAAGGTAGTGTTGTGGTTTAACCCGGCCGGCAGCTAAACACCACGCAGCTGTTCGCTCCCCCTCCCCCTCCCTCTCTGGGACGGGGGAGAGAAATGGAAAGTGAAGCCCATGAGCTGAGATAAAGACAGTTTAATAAGACAAAATAATAATAATAATAATAATAATAATAATAATAATAATAATAATAATAATAATAATAATAATACAATGATGATAATAGTACCACTACTAATAATATGTACAAACAAGTGATGCACAATGCAATTGCTCACCACCCGCTGACCGATGCCCAGCTTAACCCCGAGCAGTCCGGCCCCCTCCCCCGGCTAGCCACCCCTATATATTGTTTAGCATGACGTCAGATGGTATGGAATACCCCTTTGGCTAGTTTGGGTCACCTGTCCTGGGTCTGTCCCCTCCCAGCTCTTACTGCACCCCCAGCCTGCCTGTTGGCAGGACAGGGCAAAAGGCTGAGATGTCCTTGGCTTGGTATAAGCACTGCTCTGCAACAATTAAAACATCGGGGTGTTATCAGCACTCTTCTCATCCTAAGCCAAAACACAGCATTCCACCAGCTACTAGGAAGAAAATTAACTCTGTTCTAACTGAAACCAGGACAAGGTGTAACCGAAAAGGCTTATTTTTGTGAACCTTTGAAGTACAAGTTAGGGAAACAATGGGGCATACACAGATTTTTATCTATGCCTAGCTCCTCATGGGCACTCTTAGGTAGAGATTTATTAGAGCAAGTAGGAGCAGAAATTGTCTTTGAAAAAGGGAAAATGGAATTAAGTATAGGAGAAGAACAACTAACAAATGTGTTAAGCTTGGCACTAATACAAACTGACCCTAAAAGTGAAATACCTTTAGAGATCACAGATCAAGTATGTCCAGGAGTTTGGGCTACTGAAACCCCTGAAAGAGCTAAAAATGTGACCTTAATAATTATTAAATTAAAGCCAGGACAGAAACCCGTTAAGGTTAAGTAATATCCTTTGAGGATAGAAGATAGGAAAGGAATTAAAGAGATAATTAATAAATTTTTACAGTATGGATTATTGATTGAATGCGAATCAGAATACAATACACCCATATTGCCAATTAAAAAGACAGATGAAAAAGCTATAGGCTAGTTCAGGATTTGAGGGCCATAAATAAAATCACTGAGGATATACATCCAGTAGTGGCAAACCCTTATACTTTGCTGACTAAATTAAAGAATAGTCAAGTCTGGTTTACCGTACTGGATTTAAAAGACGCCTTCTTCTGCCTAGGCTTAGCCACAGAAAGCCAAAACCTATTCGCCTTTGAATGGGAAAATCCCGATTCAGGCAGAAAGACGCAACTTACGTAGACATTACTACCTCAAGGATTCAAGAATAGCCCCACTATTTTTGGAAACCAATTAGCAAGGAAACTCGAAACATGGATGCCTCCGGACACTGAAGGTGCTTTGTTACAATATGTACATGATCTCTTAATAGCTACTGAGACTAAAGGGAGCTGTATTCAATGGACTATAAGTCGTCTTAATTTTCTGGGTTTAAATGGATATCAAGTCTCTTGACAGAAAGTCCAGCTGGCTCAACAAAGTGTGACCTATCTGGGATTTGAAATTTCGGAAGGACAACGAGAACTAGGAACTGAACATAAGGAAGTCATTTGCCAGACTCCAGAACCTCAAATGGTAAAGGAGCTACAAACCTTTTTAGGAATGACAGGTTGGTGTCGCCTTTGGATTTATAATTATGGACTATTGGTAAAGCCTCTATGTGAATTGATAAAGATTAACCAGTCAAAGTTAGTCTGGACTGGAGAAGCACAAAAAGTCTTTAAACAACTTAAACAAGAATTGATGATTTTGAAATATCAAGCAATATTGGTAGAACAGGACAACGTGGAAATTGTGATATTGTGAATCTAGCCTCTTTTCTTAGTGATGCTCCGGCACAACCTGTGATTCACGATTGTTTAGAAACTATAGAGACTGTGTATTCCAGCCGACCAGACCTTAAGGAGGAGCCCATGGAAGATGCGGAAGAAACTTGGTTCACGGATGGGAGCAGTTTTGTTATGCAAAGACAACGTAAAGCTGGATATGCTATAACAACTACTCAGCAGGTAATCGAGTCTAAGCCTTTACCCCCTGGAACATCAGCTCAAAAGGCGGAGATAGTTGCTCTCACGAGAGCATTGGAACTGGCAGCGGGAAAAAGGGTAAATATTTGGACAGATTCTAAATATACATTCGGCGTGGTACATGCTCATGGAGCAATTTGGAAAGAACATGGATTGCTGACCGCTCAGTGAAAACACAAAGTATGCTGAAGAAATTTTAAAATTGTTAGAGGCTGTAAAACAACCAGAAAAGGTAGCTATCATGCATTGTCAGGGACACCAAAAGGGGAACACCGATTTTGAAATTGGAAATCGATTGGCAGAGGCTAAGCAGGCAGCTGAAATAACTGAGGTGAAGGCATTGTCTTTGATACCAGACGGTAAAATCCAAACTATATCCAAATTATACAAAAGAAGACTTAAAATTAATTGAAGATTTGAAAGGTAAAATGAAACCAGATGGATGAGTATATCTAAAAGATAACCACATAGTAATACCCTCTAGTTTGACATGGCCCATAGTTCTTACAGAACACAATAAAACGCATTGGGGAGCTGGCACACTGCATAAGAGCCTGAGTCAGACATTAGTGGGACGATATGATAAAACAAGTAACTCAACAATGTAGCATTTGCTTACACAATAACCCCAATACCAAGAATAGAATAAAATTTGGAATAATCGGTAAAGGAAATTATTCGGGGCAACAGTGGCAAATTGATTTTTCAGAACTCCCTAGAAAAGGGGGATATCATTATTACTGGTTCTGACTGACACGTTTTCAGGAAGGCCTGAAGCCTTTCCCTGTCGAACAAACAAAGCAAGAGAAGTGGTTAAAGTCTTGTTAAATGAAATAATACCATGCTTTGGGATTCTAGTAGCAATGTCTTCTGATAGAGTTTCACATTTTTGTGCACAAGTGGTAGAACAGATAAGTAAGATTCTAAAGATAGATTGGCAACTGCATACTCCTTATAGACCACAGGCAAGTGGACAGGTAGAAAAAATGAACCATTTAATTAAACAATAAATAGCTAAAATTGGATAAGAAGCTAATTTGTCATGGCCTCAATCCCTCCCTTTAGCATTACTTGGAATTAGAGTTAAACCTAGAATAAAAGGGAATTTGAGTCCCTTCAAAATCTTATATGGAAGGCCATAGCAATTTCTATTTAGTGGAGAGGACCTAACGCAGTTAGGATCAGAATATTTATATGCTCATATAACTGAACTTCAGAAACAATTAAATAAACTACATAAATTTGTTTTAGGGACCAGGGCTAGAGGGTTGGATCAGCCAATCCACCCCTTTAAGCTCGGGAATTATATATATATAAAGACTTTTTCAGGACAACCCCTACAGGAAAAATGGAAGGAAAGTGGATGGGACCATACCAAGTATTACTGACAACACACACCGCCATTAAGATTAAGAAGCAAGCAGCTTGGATCCACAATTCAAGGGTGAAGAAGGTCCCGGCGAGGATATAGACCACCACTCCAATTGGACCAACAAAATTACGGTTTTCCAGATCCTAATGATTGCAGGGGTGCGGTTCTCGGATTCGGGGTGGGCAACTTGGGATGAGAACTTACACCTGACCTTAATACAAACAATTTCTCAAGTAACTAATAAGACGAACTGTTGGGTATGCACCCATCTGCCACAGCATGGGAATAAGGGTGTATCGTTAATCGGGATTCCCTTGCCTGCAAACTTATCTTGGACTAATTTGTGGGAAAACACATCTTGGGGTCGAAAATATTAAGAAGTTTTGGAACTAGAAGTGAGTAGCTTCATGCCGTTAGAATCCTATTATGTATGTGTACAAAGGTGTAACCCGCCTAAGGGTATAGGAAAACAGCATTGTATAAATACGGATACTACTTATGTGGGAAATCAGACATCTTGTAATTGAACAATGGATATTAGTACGACTAGCGGCTGGGCAAATTCAACCAGCTGGACGGTTCCAGAAGGAAAAGGGTGGTATTGGCTATGCAATGATACAGCCCGTAAGGTCTTGCCTGAGAATTGGAAGGGAACTTGCACTCTTGGAGCAGGTAGTCCCCAATATGACAGTACATGATGTAGTGCCTCGAGGTTACTTGAGAAATCATATCCGGAGAATCAAATGAAAAATTAACAATACATTGGTAGAGAGACACACCGCTTTTCATAGTTTTGTTCGATGGTTTATCCCATGGTTAGGAGTGAGTGAATTGGAAAAGGCGATAGTTAATATTTCTGCAATTATAGAGAAGTTAGAAAACAAAACTCTGGATGCTATAAAGGCTCAACAAGAAGAGATATCTAGTTTATCACAGGTAGTATTACAAAATCGGATGGCCCTAGACTTGTTACTGGCCACTCAAGGGGGAGTCTGTACAGTAATAAACACAAGTTGTTGTATGTATGTAGATCAGAGTGGAAGGATCTCTACCGACCTGGAAGAAATATGGAAGCAGACAAGGATCCTACATGAGATCAGTAAAGATGAACTTTCATGGAGTTTTAGTGAAATATGGAATAAGTTAACCTCCTGGTTGCCCAATTTCCAATGGTTGAAACAAGTATTCATTGCTCTAATCGTATTAGTAGTGTTAGGAATATTTGTGTGCATGTTGTTTAGATGCCTGCTTTGTTGTGTTACTGTAAATAATGAAAGTATCTGATGCAAAAGAATTTGCATGGGAAAAGAAAAGGGGGGATTGATTAAGGAGGTATTGGGGAGGTATTGGGGAGGCAAGGACAATCCCCAGACATGGACTGTATATCTCGAAACAAGACACTGGAACTCATGATAAGGAAGCGGCAGACGGACAGAGAAACGAATGTAAGGACTATAAATCTCGAAACTGGACATTGGAATTCATTATAAAGATACAACAAACGGGAGAATTAGCAACAACCAGCTCTTGCAATTAAGAAACATGCCAATTCAGCAGATTCCTGACCAAAGGTGAAAAGTACACTGTGAGGAAGACTCGGGGTCTTCCTCCCAAAGACCCCTGCCCACGTCCCAAAGACCCCTGCCCACAATTCTTGGAAGGCTCTGCGCAGGCGCAAGGTGCCAAAAGACTAATTAGCATGAGAAGCGAGGGAAGGCGGGGATAGGTAATGCATATGTATAGGTGCTTGTAGAATATTGATAGATTGATTGTATAAATTCAAGACTGCTTTCTGCTTTGAGTATGCACAATAGGTGGAGAGATCCCCCGTGCATCCAGCGCTGCAATAAAGAATATACCACTTAAAGGAATTTCGGCTTCGATCTTTGAATCAAAGCCCCCCCAAACACAGGCCCCTACAGTGTACAGGCAGCTCCCAGCCACCCCCAGATGCTGGCCCCAAAGTTGTACAAACAGCTCCCAGCCACCCTGCAGAAACAGATTCCTACATTGTACAAGCAGTTCCCAGCCCCCTAGACACAGGCCCTGATCCCCCACAGATGCAGGCCCCAACGGTGTACAAGCAGCTCCCACCCCCCCCCAGACGCAGGCTCCAAGCCCCGCCCCCAAACACAGGCCCCTACAACCAGCACCCAACCCCCTACCCCCGATGCCAGCCCCAAAGGTGTAGAAGCAGCTCCAAACCTCCTCCCTCAACCCAGGCTCCAACAGTGTACAAGCAGCTCCCAACCCACCCTCCCCGTGCCCCCCCCCCCCCCCCCCCCCCACCCCGCCCCCCCACCCCCCCGACACAGGCTCCAAAGGAATACAAAGAGCTCCCACGCCTTCCCCAGATGCAGGTCTCAACCCCCCTTGCACCCAGAAGCAGGCCCCAAACGTGTACAGTCAGCTCCCAACCCCCTCAATGCTGGCCCCAAGGGTCTACAAGCAGCTCCCCTCTTGTCCCCAGATACCGGCCCCCAGACACAGACCCCAAAAGCCTAATCACAGGCCCTGAACTCTGGAGGCAGGCTCCAAAACCCAGGACAAAGACCCAGTGGTTTGAGACAGGGCCCAAATCCCAGACACAGGCCTCAAACGCTAAACATATGCCAAGAAAAGTATTAGTGCTGGTGCCAAATGCTACAGACAGGCCCAAAAGCCCGAGATGCACAAGGCTGAGACGTAACTTGGCTTTCTGAATTACTGGAAAGCAGCTTTCATTCTCAGATAATTGTGTGCAGGCTAGATAGGATGGGGCTTCAGGCACCACTTCACCTGAGGAAACACACTGCCATCAGGCACCGCTGTGCCAGACAAGCTTGTTCTGCTAGAACACCCTACTCAGATGCACTGTGGCATTCAAGTGAACTGCTTTCATGCAAATATAATGACTGATGTTACAACCCACCTTGCCTGTGGCACCTGATGAACAGAAGAGTAAGCCACCGCAGCGCTTCAAAACCATCCCTGCACGTGCCGCTCCTTGTCGCTCTCTGGCCTTATCTCATATCCTTAGTCACTTCTGTGGAGAGCCTGCCACGGCACCTGCAAAGCAAGACGGACACCTTTCATAGTCACCTTGTGCTACTTGGTCGTTCTGCTCCAACCCAGCTCATGACCAGCCCCTCTTCTTACACAGCTCTTCAGAGTGCAGTTTGCTCCTTGGAGCCTGTGCGAGACACCTGTGAAAGAAAAAGAAATGCATAGGCCGATGCAGCATCCAAAGACACAGCACAAGTAGGTAAGTTACTCTCGTCTGCTCCCTTACCTCTGCCGTTTACCAGCCCCCGAGGCAGATGCTTCAATCTATCCTCTTCAAACAGCTACAACACCTCTAAAAGACAAAGAGGGGATGCTTAGAGGAACAGTGAGACCTACAACACAACAACTGCTACATCTGTTCCTCACTCACCTTGCCAGAGGCAGCTCTGCGTGTGACGTCCCAGGTTGTACACTGCGTTACCTAACCCTTACCGTAACCCTTACCGTAACCCTTCTTGTAATACACAATAAATGTTTGTTCATTGTCTTTTGTATTATAAAACAAGGAGTTCCGTTTGAGGAGCAGGAGTTGCAAAAGCTCCCTGCTGAAGTAAGATGTATAATACTTGGCTAGACACTATGAAAATTCTTTTGCTTAATGTAACAAAAAAGAGAACCCCCTCCCCTTCTCTCCTTCTGCATCTCAGTTGCCTCTTTTGTTCAAAGACACTGCTGCAAAGTTCATGTAACCATCTCCTGATAAGTTGCTAAACTAGTGTATCAACATCCTGCATTCCTGTCTCACGCTGGGCCAACATGACCAAATAAAAAAAGAAGTTGAACCACAACGCTGAGGAAGACTACGGCCTTCATCTTCACGACCACCAGAGGGACAGAGACGACCCCCTAGCAACAGTGCGCGCAGTCGCAGAATACACCAGGATGTGCTGCGTAATCCTGAAATCACCAAGATATAAAAAGGGACCGTGGGGGGGGGTGAGGTGCGCGCCGTTGGCGGAGCCGAGACTCCCCGGCCGCCCAGCGCTGTTTTGCTTGCTGTTGCTTACTCAATAAATTCCTTTCTATTATTAATGCAATGCTCTCTGAAAATTAATTAAGGGGGCAACTTAAAACAAATTTGGTGCCGTGACTCGGATGAAGGCAATCTGATTGAAAGACCTTCGGAGGGGGCGCCCCGCTGATTTCAGCGGCCTTCGCTAGGACTGCTTTCATTCAAATCCTTCACCGACGAACTCTAAATTCAG
This sequence comes from Aythya fuligula, assembly GCF_009819795.1. Lineage (NCBI taxonomy): Eukaryota > Metazoa > Chordata > Aves > Anseriformes > Anatidae > Aythya > Aythya fuligula. The sequence continues at coordinate 9,330 of NW_022474016.1, read as the reverse complement.
CAGCAAGCAAATAAAGCCGGCAACCCCTAGTAATCTTTGTGCACGAAGACTGAACGGAGACTCAGGAGTGAGTAAGTATAGGCCGGTGATCCGTTCGGTTGGGGTTGGGTATCCTGGAGCGTGTCGTTGTGAGACGTCCAATTGCGGACGAAGCGAGTGCGGACCCCTCGGTAGTGCGGTTCCCACATCCCGCGAGGGACTGGGCCACGAAAAGGGGGAAGCGATTTGTGTGTGTGTGAAGGTGCTCCAGAAGATGGGACAGAAGAAGAGTAAGCCTTCTGGTCCCATGGGTGGGGTAACGTCTGATGTTAGGTTACCCCAGGATTAATGATTAAAAATTGGCAGGATTCCCCTTTTAGGCGGGGAAGGAATAAAGTAAAAATGATACATTATTGTGTTGAAGTTTGGGGTGGTAAACAGATTCGAGGAGACCACCTTTACTGGCCCGTATTTGTGTCCTTTGAAGATTGGGTTTGCCAGGCCCTAAATATTTATGTAAACTCAAAAGAACCTTTTAGTTTGGAAGAAAGTGAATATGCACATTTGTGGATCAGCTCAGAAACTCGAGCCAATTTATATCCTCTAAAAGAAAAAGGAGGGGATGGGAGGCACAAGAAAAACTGAGAATTAGAGATCCCAGCCCCACTGCCTCCCTATATTCCACCACCCCCACCTGCAGCCCCTCTGACTCCCGGGCTTCTTTATCTGCAACCCCAAGGAGATGCCAATAACAACTCTGATTCTAGCACTCAGGGACCAGTGACTAGGAATATGTGGCAGTCCCCATTAACTCCGGGGATGTCTGAGATTTTAAGAGAGACAGGAGGAGGGTAAGCGATCTTTAATGGCAACTGACATAATGTTTGCAGCTGCTGAGGAATAATTCTAACTGGAATAATAACTGTACATTGTATATTGTATATATATAAGCCCAGGCATTTTTGTTAAAGTGTTCTTTTATACATATGTTAATATGTAAATATGTAAATATAAGAACTGCCATTGAGGTGTATGTCTACGGGAACAAAATTTGCCCAGGCATATTATCGGCTCATCAGGTTTAAATGTCCCCAGTGTAATCGTCTACAGACAGTTAATTTACAGTGGTCTGATTTTACTTGTGTATCTGTATATTGTGGATTTTGGAGGGATTGGGATTGACTAGTAAAGATCTTCTAGGAAAACGGTGGAATATTAACCACTGTAGATTACAATAGGAAAAGTTCAAAGCAAAGAAATCCCGAGGAAAAGCCTCCTAGGATGTATACTAACACATTGGAGGGATATAGTGGGGTGAGAGGGTACAGAAAGTAAAAGAACCCTTATCAAATATTGTAATCAGTGGTGGCCACTTTATAAACTAGAGGATGGAGCGGAGTGGCCCCTAAATGGAACTACTAATTATAACACCATATTACAGTCAATGTTGTTTTTGTGGAAAGAAGGAAAACAGGATGAAATGTTGTATATTGATGTTGTTTCTGCATCTTGGAGGGAAAAGGTACGGAATTAAGCTGGCCCTGACTGAGCCTTTGATGTCGGCATTAGAAAAGTAAAGGCTAGAGAAAGATAAAGGAAGTGTTAAAAGGTTTGTTGAAAGTGTTAAAGGTATTCGAAGTTGAATGAGCAGGGAAAGGTGATGTAGGCATTATCTAAGTAACAGTCTAGAAGTTTTGGTATATTTGCATATTTGCTGTGGTGTTTGTTCAGTTTCCCAAGCATCGGGGAGGGGGAACAGCCTGCTCCACCTGGGGCCTCTCCAGCGGCCGCAGGGGGGCTTCGGCTCCAGCGCCTGGAGCGCCTCCTCCCCCTCCTTCTGCACTGACTTTGGTGTCTGCGGGGGGGTTTCTCGCTCTCCCAGCCGCTGTTGAGCAGCAGGTTTTTGTTTGTTTCTTTGTTTGTTTGTTTTCGTGGATGTGCTCTCACAGAGGCATGGACTGTGTTGCTATGGCTTGGCTCTGGGCAGCAGTGGGCCCCTTTAGGGCCAGATGAAATTGTCCCTTATCTACCACGGGGAGGTTTCTGTTTTTGTTTTGTTTTGCTTTGTTTTGTTTTGTTTTTTTTTCACGGGGGCTGCCACTGCAGTTTCGCACCCCCACACCCCTCACACCCCCCGAACCTTGCCATCAAACCCAATACACTGGGGCAGCTAAGTCATTATTGACTTGTAAAGTATCAGGGATTAAATTAACTAATGAAACCCTAAATGTGATGGGGATAGAAGGGAGTGGGATAATAGTGCCACTTTTGGGGGATACCAAGCTGAGACTAGGGGATAAAATGATCACGGGGCAATTATTGTATGTATCCAAGGCAGAAACTAACTTGTTGGGAAGAGATTTGATGACTAAATTGGGCATTCAACTAGTAAATTGTTAGACTGGAATAACAGTGTTATTAATGGAGTGCTCTCTGGCCCTGAGAGCAAATGTACATGTATATTCACCTCTGACTGGAAAGACCCTGAAATGGGGGCGGAAGCAACAATATAGGTGGACAATTTTACCTCAGGGGTTTACAGGGCCACCTATCTATTTGGGTAAATTCTAAAAAAGATTTTGGGGCAATTACAACCTCCCAAGGAGGTATTAATGTTACAAATATGTGGATCATTTTAAGGAAAATCGATACTCCCTGATGGGAGAGAAATGCTGAATAAAGTGATAATGAGGCAAATATTAACTGTTTTACATCAGAAGAATCATTGGGAGGTGCAAGCAATGTGTGATGTTGTCCTAAGAAAGCATGTCTGTGTAGGAATATATACTTTAGGGAAGCACACATGCAGAGGATGTACTATATGTCAAAAGGTAAATAAAAAGGTCTTCTGTAACCTATCTAGAGCGGGACAGGAGCCAGGGCTTTGACCTTTCCAAAGTATACAGGTAGACTTTACTGAGTTACTTGTTTGGCCTAATTGACCACCTGACTGAATGGGTGTAAAGCTTTACTGCAAGGATTAAAGCAGGCCTTAGAGATTGAGTGGGATTTTCACAGCCCTTGGCACCCCTCCTCTTCTGGAAAGGTAGAGCAAATGAATGGTGAAATTAAGAAACAGCTAACAAAACTTGTGCTAGAAACTAAGGCTTCTTGGGTAAAATGCTTATCTCTTGCACTGTTAAACATATGGACGCAGCCCAGAACTGATACAGGAATTTCTCCTTTTGAAATGCTATATGGTATGCCCTATGACTCGGAATTGCCACTTGATCACCCTCAATTCTAATTAAGACTTGGAAAGAGACTTTTTTAACACCACTGTGGGGAAGGCCCCTATGTTGTTTTGCTTACCACAGAAACGGCTATTCGAACTGCGGAGAAAGGATGGACGCATGCCGGCCGAGTGAAAGGACCAATCCGGGAACGTAAATGGGAGGCAGCTCCAGGCCCTGACGACTTGAAGCTGACGCTAAGACGGACTCGATAAGTATTGTGTATTATCTGTGTATCGTGGGAAGGGGAGGAGGCCCTGTTTCGAAGGCTCCCTAGTAGGTTCCCCTGAAGAACACTGCTGCTGCCAAGAAGAACCGATACCTTGTAGTTCGCTGCAACCAAACTGACAAGCGAGGCAGAGAAGTGAAAACGGTGGGGGACGGAGGGGCCGACAATTTAGATGGGCTCCGACCACCTCCTACGATACATGGGAGTCAGTATCATCGTTTTGGTCAGCTATGGGTCTGCGCATCCCCACCAGCCTTTTAAATGGAGCTTAATCAGATGGGAGGATCAATTCATCATCCAGCAAACAACGACAGCGGGTGCTCCCAGTTTCCGCATCACATTATGTGACCTGGCGTCAGTGCAGCCATGCTTTAACCGATCAGGATTTTATTTCTGCCCAAGTTCTAACCCAGGAAAGGTGTACTGTAATTATCCAAACGCATATTATTGTGCATACTGGGGGTGTGAAACCATTGATACGGACTGGACACTCGGGGCTGGTCGGAATAAATTCTTACAAGTGGGATATGGGCCGCAAGATTGTAATTGACAAGTGGATCCTCGTTACAGGTGGCAAGGGCATGGTATAGGGTATACAGGAACCTTCCATGGAAATGAAGAAATTTGCAAGGTTCTATATATAAATATAACAAACTTGGACGATACTAGCTGGGTACTAGGAAAAATGTCAGATTTTACGAACACGGAACAGATAGGGGAGGACTCATACTAATAAAAAGGAGGATGCTGATAGGCAGTAGGACCAAATGAGGTATTGTCAGAAAGTGTCCAGGGAATCCAGCCTGCGGAAAATACTACAGTGCCAACCCTCAGCAGCCCTATGAGCTCAGGTGATAATTATACCAAGGATTCTATACCACCCTGAGGATTGTATGTATACCCAGCACACAGTGGCAAGTTACCATCTGGAAAGACGGGAACCATTCACGGCTCTAACTTCGGCCACCCTAATAATCCTGGGAGGAGCTGGAGTGGGGACCGGGGTAGCCTCGTTGGTTAAACAAAATCAAGAATTTACTTCCTTACACATTGCTGTGGACGAGGACCTGACACAAATTGAACAATCCATCTCGGCCCTGGAAAATCTATCAGGTCACTTTCAGAGGTAGTATTACAAAATCGTAGGGGATTAGATTTGGTTTTATTTTTTTTTTTACAACAGGGTGGGCTGTGTGCAGCCCTGAAAGAGGAGTGCTGTGTGTATGCTGATCACACTGGAGTGGTAAGAGATACAATGGCAAGACCCAGGGAAGGGTTGAAAAAAAAAAAAAGGAAACGGGAGAATGAAGCCTGACAGAGCTGGTACGAATCTTGGTTTAATTATTCACCTTGGCTTACTACTTTATTATCAACAATAACAGGACCTTTCTTGTTATTAATAATAGCACTAACTTTTGGACCATGTATTTTTAATAAATTGATTGCGATTGTAAAGGGACATTTAGAAGCGGCACATCTAATGCTCATACATGCCAAATAAGAGCTAATAAGTACCAACAAAGGAATCAAGGAAACATTAGTTCTTAGTAGCCAGGCATTGCAGAGATTCAATGAACAAAATGAGTAACTAAAAGAAAAAGGAGGGATTGTAATACACAATAAATGTTTGTTCATTGTCTTTTGTATTATAAAACAAGGAGTTCCGTTTGAGGAGCAGGAGTTGCAAAAGCTCCCTGCTGAAGTAAGATGTATAATACTTGGCTAGACACTATGAAAATTCTTTTGCTTAATGTAACAAAAAAGAGAACCCCCTCCCCTTCTCTCCTTCTGCATCTCAGTTGCCTCTTTTGTTCAAAGACACTGCTGCAAAGTTCATGTAACCATCTCCTGATAAGTTGCTAAACTAGTGTATCAACATCCTGCATTCCTGTCTCACGCTGGGCCAACATGACCAAATAAAAAAAGAAGTTGAACCACAACGCTGAGGAAGACTACGGCCTTCATCTTCACGACCACCAGAGGGACAGAGACGACCCCCTAGCAACAGTGCGCGCAGTCGCAGAATACACCAGGATGTGCTGCGTAATCCTGAAATCATGAAGATATAAAAAGGGACCGTGGGGAGGGTGAGGTGCGCGCCGTTGGCGGAGCCGAGACTCCCCGGCCGCCCAGCGCTGTTTTGCTTGCTGTTGCTTACTCAATAAATTCCTTTCTATTATTAATGCAATGCTCTCTGAAAATTAATTAAGGGGGCAACTTATAACAAAAGGCAGGCCCCTGATTAAAAGATCGAAGCCGAAATTCCTTTAAGTGGTATATTCTTTATTGCAGCGCTGGATGCACGGGGGATCTCTCCACCTATCGTGCATACTCAAAGCAGAAAGCAGTCTTGAATTTATACAATCAATCTATCAATATTCTACAAGCACCTATACATATGCATTACCTATCCCCGCCTTCCCTCGCTTCTCATGCTAATTAGCCTTTTGGCACCTTGCGCCTGCGTAGAGCCTTCCAAGAATTGTGGGCAGGGGTCTTTGGGACGTGGGCAGGGGTCTCTGGGAGGAAGACCCCGAGTCTTCCTCACAGTGTACTTTTCACCTTTGGTCAAGAATCTGCTGAATTGGCATGTTTCTTAATTGCGAGAGCTGGTTGTTGCCAATTCTTCCGTTTGTTGTATCTTTATAATGAATTCCAATGTCCAGTTTTGAGATTTAAAGTCCTTACGTTTGTTTCTCTGTCCGTCTGCCGCTTCCTTATCATGAGTTTCAGTGTCTTGTTTCGAGATATACAGTCCATGTCTGGGGATTGTCCTTGCCTCCCCAATGCCTCCCCAATACCTCCTTAATCACCCCAAAGACCCCCAAATGGAGCCTCCTAGAGTGAACAAGCACCTCCCAACTCCCCCCGGCACAGGCACCCCCCCCCCCAAACACAGGCCACAAAGGTGTATAAACAGCCCAGACCCCCCTTCAAGACCCAGGCCCCTATAGTGTACAAGCAGCTCCCAACCACCCACAGATGCAGGCCCCAACCCCTCTCAAAAGGGAGGCACCTAGAATGCATGAGCAGCTCCCAACCCCCCTAAACATAGGTCCAAAAGTGCACAAGCAGCTCCCAACCTCCCTCAAATACAGACCCCAAAAGTGTACAAGTAGCTCCCCCCCAGAGACAGGACCCAAAGGTGTACAACCAGTTCCCAACACCCCTGAGACACAGCCCCCAACCCCCCCCCCCAGACACAGGGCCCCAAATTCTACAAGCAGCTCCCAACCCCTGCCAGGCAGGCCCCCTACCCTATACAAGCAGCTCCCAACCCTCCCCCCCGCCCTGAGGGAGGCCCCCAAGCCCCCCCAAACACAGGCCCCTACAGTGTACAGGCAGCTCCCAGCCACCCCCAGATGCTGGCCCCAAAGTTGTACAAACAGCTCCCAGCCACCCTGCAGAAACAGATTCCTACATTGTACAAGCAGTTCCCAGCCCCCTAGACACAGCCCCTGACCCCCCACAGATGCAGGCCCCAAAGGTGTACAAGCAGCTCCCACCCCCCCAGACGCAGGCCCCAAGCCCCGCCCCCAAACACAGGCCCCTACAACCAGCACCCAACCCCCTACCCCCGATGCCAGCCCCAAAGGTGTAGAAGCAGCTCCAAACCTCCTCCCTCAACCCAGGCTCCAACAGTGTACAAGCAGCTCCCAACCAACCCTCCCCTTCCCACTCCCACCCCCCAACCCCCCCCACCCCCCCCCACCCCGACACAGGCTCCAAAGGAATACAAAGAGCTCCCGCCCCTTCCCCAGATGCAGGTCTCAACCCCCCCTGCACCCAGAAGCAGGCCCCAAAGGTGTACAGTCAGCTCCCAACCCCCTCAATGCTGGCCCCAAGGGTCTACAAGCAGCTCCCCTCTTGTCCCCAGATACCGGCCCCCAGACACAGACCCCAAAACATAAGCCATAGAAAAACACTTACATGTTTACTTATGCTTACACTTACCCTAGCAATTACTCGTACCATTACCCTTACCCTTACACTTACCCTTACCTAACCATTACCCTTACCCTTAACCTAACCCTAAACCTTACTCTTATCCTAACACTTACCCTTACCGTAACCCTTACCCTTTCTGCTACACTTTCCCTTAGCCTAAATCTAAACCTTACTCTTACCCTTACCCTAACCCTTACCCTTACATTTCCCATTACCATTAACCTTACCCTTAGCCTAACACTTACCCTTACCCTATCCCTTACACTTGTCCTTATCCATACAACTTACCCTTACCCTAACCCTTATACTGAACCTAACCCTAACCCTAAACCTTACCCCAACCCTTACCCTGACCCTTACATTAACCCTAACCCTTACCCTAAAAATTACACTTACTCTTAACCTTAACCTTACCCTTAACCATAACCTAATACTTACCCTTTCTTATCCGTCACCCTAACCCTAAAATTAACCCTAACCATTACCCTAACACTTACCCTTACCCTAACGCTAACCCTCATCCTATCTCTAAACCTTACCCTGAGTTGTACACTTACCCTTATCCTTACACTTACCCTAACCCTTACCCTTACCATAACCCATACCCTACAACATACTTCTACCCATAACCTTTTCCGTTACACTTAACCTTACTGTATCTGTTACCCTTACACTTACACTTAACATAAACCTTACCCATAACCTTACCCTTACCGTAAGGCATACAACAACACTTACATGTACACTTAGGCTTACACATACCCTAGCAATTACTCGTACAATTACCCTTGCCCTTAACCTTACCCTTACCCTTAACCTTAACTCAGGGTAAGGTTTAGAGTTAGGATGAGGGTTAGCGTTAGGGTAAGGGTAAGTGTTAGGGTAATGGTTAGGGTTAATTTTAGGGTTAGGGTGACGGATAAGAAAGGGTAAGTATTAGGTTAAGGTTCAGAGTAAGTGTAAGGTTTAGGGTAAGGGTTAGGGTTAATGTAAGGGTCAGGGTAAGGGTTGGGGTAAGGTTTAGGTTAAGGGTAAAAGTAAGTATAATGGTAAGCGTAAGGGTGAGGATTAGGGTAATGGCTAGATTTAGGTAAGGGTGAGGGTTAGGGTAAGGTTTAGAATTAGGCAAAGGGTAAGTGTAGCAGAAAGGGTAAGGGTTACGGTAAGGGTAAGTGTTAGGAGAAGTGTATGGTTTAGGGTTACGTTAAGGGTAAGGGTAATGGTATGGGTAAGGGCAAGGGTAAGGGTAAAGGTAAGGTTAAGGTTAAGGGTAATTGTACGAGTAATTGCTAGGGTAAGTGTAAGCGTAAGTGAACATGTAAGTGTTTTTCTATGGCTTATGGTAAGGGTAAGGTTAAGAGTAAGGTTTATGTTAATGGTAAGCATAAGGGTAACGGATAGAGTAAGGGTAAGGGTAACAGTATGGTTAAGGGTACAAGTATGTGTTAGGGTATGGGCTATGGTCAGGGTAAGGGTTAGGGTAAGTGTCAGGGTACGGGTAAGTGTAGGGCTACGGGTCAGTGTAAGGGTTAGAGTAAGGGTTAGGGTTAGGGTAACTGTTAGGGTAATGGTTAGGGTTAATTTTAGGGTTAGGGTTAGGGAAAGGTAAGGGTAAGTAGTAGGTTAAGGTTAAGGGTAAGGTTAAGGTTAAGAGTAAGTGTAAGGTTTAGGGTACGGTTTAGGGTTAATGTAAGGGTCAGGGTAAGGATAGGGTTAAGATATAGGGTAAGGGTAAGAGTAAGTGTACGGGTAATGGTAAGGGTAAGTGTTAGGGTTAGGGTAACGGTAAGGGTAAGGTTTAGATTTAGGCTAAGGGTAAGTGTAGCAGAAAGGGTAAGGGTTACGGTAAGGGTAAGTGTTAGGAGAAGTGTATGGTTTAGGGTTACGTTAAGGGTAAGGGTAATGGTATGGGTAAGGGTAAGGGTAAGGATAAGGTAAGGT
>NW_022474015.1:0-36335 GCF_009819795.1 Aythya fuligula | reverse complement strand
AGGCTGCCAGAGTAACTGTGAGAAGCTCCCACGGCAATGACTCCCACATCACCCAATTAAGGAACTCAGAAAATATTGTTATCAGCAGCTGGCCTCAAGGACTAGGCCTACGTGACCGTTAAGCACAAAGGGGGTTGTTTTCCTAACTTCTAATCAAAAAGGGGGGCTCTTTTCTTGCAGGTGGTGTTATTTTCTTATAACTGTTTGTCTGAGTGCTTTTGACCAATAATCTTGTGTGAAACACTGTCCACCCCTGTAAAATTCACTATAAAAGTTGGGCTATTCGGGCAATAAAATGGTGAAGCATGATCTGACTCGGCTGGTGTCTGTCGTGCTTTCGTCCGTGCTTCGCAACATCTGACCATGTTTACTAAAAGAAGTAGGCAGAGGCAGTGAGATTTATTCCAATGGGGTTGATAGCAAGTCCAAGCATCCTAAAGACCTCTAGTTTAGGCAAGAAAAAGGAATCATAGAATGGCTTGGGTGGAAGGGCTCTCCAGCATCACCTAGATCCGCCCCCCTGCCATGGGCAGGAACGCCACCCACTAGATGGTGTTGCTCAGGGCCTCATCTCAGTAGCTGAGGTCAGCCGCGTCAGAGCCGGAGCAGCCACATGCGCAGGCGCAGCGCCAGACCACGAGTGACGCGTCGCTGCCCACTGTGAGCAGGGAGGGGCCAGCAGCGCGGGAACACCACTCCACCCAACACTCACAAGGCGATTCCAGAGATCACAACGGAATCGCAAAGATTTTGGTAATGTAGTTGGAGCTGCTGGCCAAACTGAGAAAGATTTTTTTAAAGCAACTCCTTAAATATAAGATTGGGATGCAAAGTGGTACGCATCAATTTTTGTATTTGCCAGGATCACCTAAACCATTGTTGGGAAGAGATTTGTTAAAACAATCAGGAGCATGCATAACGTTTTGCCCAAGGAGCTCCAAGTAAAAGAGACGCAGCTTATCTTATCTTCCCTATGAGGAAAGGCTGAGAGACCTAGGTCTGTTCAGCATGGAGCAAAGAAGGCTGAGAGGGGATCTCATCAATGCGTAGAAATAGCTGAGGTGTGGGAGACAGAGGGATTTGGCCAACCTCTTTTCAGTGGTTTGTGGAGACAGGACAAGGAGTAATGGCCACAAGATAGAGCACAGGAAGTTCCGCACCAACATGCCAAAGAACCTCTTCACGGGGGTGGGTGACGGAGCACTGGGACAGGCTGCCCAGGGAGGCTGTGGAGTCTCCTTCTCTGGAGATATTTGAGGCCCGTCTGGACGCCTCCCTGGGCAGCCTGCTCTAAGGAACCTGCTTTGGCAGGGGGGTTGGACCTGATGATCTTTCGAGGTCCCTTCCAACCCCTACAGTTCTGTGATTCTGTGATTCAGCTAATCCAATTTTTAAGTTAATACAGGTACCAACAGTACTCTCCTGCCTAGTGAAATCCTGGAGCACATCTACCCCAAATTCAAAACTGACCACGTGTGATTTACCATGTTGGGCTTGAAAGATGCCTTCTTTTGTCAAAAAGTATTTGCTTTTGTGTGAGAAAATCCGTTAAATGGCAGAAAGATTCAGTTGTCTTGGACAGCGTTACCTCAAGGGCTTAAAATAGCCTGACGATGTTTGGTAATCAGCTAGCAAAGGAGCTTGAGGCTTGGAGCTCACTCCCAGGCAAAGGCACAGGATGTAGATGACCTAATAGCCACAACTATGCAAGAAGAATATATATATTCAGAGGACTATAAACTTGTTGATTTTTTTTTGGATTAAGTGGGTACAGCGTATCTCAAGAAAAGGCCCAATTCGATCAATATCGAAGTGGATGTCTGACGCAATCTGCTCAAAGTCCAGCGGAGCAAGTAGTGTCTCGGCTAAAAAACCACCTTTTCTTTTTTTGCACATTGAACCTGGAAAAGCAGAGTGTTGCGAAGCACGGACGAAAGCACGACAGACACCAGTTGAGTCAGATCATGCTGCTCCATTTTATTGCCCGAATAGCCCAACTTTTATAGTGAATTTTACAGGGGTGGACAGTGTTTCACACAAGATTATTGGTCAAGAGCACTCAGACAAACCGTTAAGAAAATAACACCACCTGCAAGAAAAGAACCCCCCTTTTGATTAGAAGTTAGGAAAACAACCCCCTTTGTGCTTAACGGTCACGTAGACCTAGTCCTTGAGGCCAGCTGCTGATAACAATATTATCTGAGTTCCTTAATTGGGTGATGTGGGAGTCATTGCAGTGGGAGCTTCTCACAGTTACTCTGGCAGCTTGGTTTGCTCAGCTACAGCAGGCCCTGAGATTTCTAAGGCCTACTCCTGGTTGCTTATAGCAAGCTTAGATCGAACAATTATGCCAATTCCCAACAATTCCCCCGTTTTCTTTTTGTACAAGCAGTACTTGGTTTTACAGCAGATGTTAAATACATAACATAACGCAACTATATAGCTTAATCCTAATAACACTACAATTACTGTAAGCACTTAATGGTAACACAATTTAATAGTAAGTAACACAACTTAATAGTAACACACTTAAACCTAATCACTTGATGGTGATCAACACAACTATACAACTTAACCCTAATAACACTACAATTACTGTAAGCACTTAATGGTAACACAATTTAATAGTAAGTAACACAACTTAATAGTAGCACACTTAAACCTAATCACTTGATGGTAATCAAAGGCTGTTCTTGACAGTCCTTGAGGTGTCACAGCCCACGTCATTGTCAGAATGATTATCAGGAACCTCTTCATGGTCGTCTTCAGCGTGTACAGATTCTAAAACTGCTTCAGTCCACTTTGCAGTGATCCACTGGGTACCTGTTCCCGGCACCACTTCAAAATCCCTATAACATTTTGCAAGGAACCCTTTAACCACATTTATCACAATACTACGTGTAATGATGATTGACACCACAATGAACAGAATCCTTAATCCCCCTTTGACTAATCCCAGTAACCATCTATGCATTGTTTCAAACAAATCAGTGAACCATTGATTGAAACGATTGATACCATATTGACTCTTTCTCATGTGCTCTTTCAGGAAAATAATGAATTTGTGAGTTGAAAAGGTCTAAACAGTACATTCCCTTAAATTTCTCCAAGTGGCTACTTCAAACAATGACTCCGTACTAGTGAAACTTGATTTTGCTCAACCGATCACAACTAGCCCTGCTAGTTGCTTACAACTGACTCCCCGTTTTTCTAACAGCGCTGTAATAAATCCATTTCTTCTGATTCTTGCTGGCACCAATTTCCTATGCTTTTAGCCTGCCCTATGGCTATATCCCGGGATCCTGCACTGTGGCAACAATAACCTGAACTATGGCTATATTCCGGAATCCTGCACTATGGCAATGATAACCTGTACTAGGGCCATATTCTGGAATCCTGCACTATGGCAATAACCTGCACTAAAGCAATAACCTGCACTGTGGCAAACCTGCACTAAGGCAATAACCTGCACTGTGGCAAACCTGCACTATGGCAATAACCTGCACTATGGCAAACCTGCACTAAGGCAATAACCTGCACTGTGGCAAAAGCGCGCTCTCACTCACACAGTACACAGCACAATCACACATACAGAGCACAATCGCACACCCAGAGGCCTCTGGCACATCTCACTCTCAATCATACCACAACCTCAATCATACCACAAGAATATAATTTAGAATGATAAGCAAACAAACAAGTATTGTCTCTCATTGTGTTCCTCGTGAAATGACTTGCAACACTTTGTTTTAAAACCTTACCCTTACACAAATACTTTCAACACAAAATACCTGGACATTTAAGAATAACACACACAATTATTAACACTCCAGTTAGTATCCCTCCAGCAGCTGAAAACATACTGTTTGTCTGCAGCTTCAGGAGATCTTTGTCTGCTCCTGCGGTGAGCAGCTGAGAGTGGAGTCCCCTCCGAACAAAACGCTCAGGGTGCACCTAGGGGCGTCCACACCACAGCCGATCCCCGCAGCCGAGCAGTTGTTACGTGTGGCCGCAGATGCCACTCCAGGCACTAAAATTGCCAATGCCGCTCTAGCTGCAACCCCACACAATTCAACATTATCATTGCAATCCGGTGCAAGCAATGCCCATTTATGTCTGGTGATCTCACACAACTGTAACAAGCTAGGAGCAAATACAACTCGTTTATCTAAGTAACATGGACATCTGATAGCATTTGCAGCAATACCTTGCCAGGCCCTATCCCCACAAATCAGAAAAACATCAGGAGGTAAGGCCAAAGCTGTACAATTGTTCCAAACACTGTAGTTGTGACCCCTTGTCTCCATGCTATAAACCCCTAAACCCTGCTTAGCAGCGTCATTGTAATCACAGGTGTTATTTGTATTTCTATACCCGTATGGCCCTTTCCAGGTTCCTGTAGCAGAATTCATCTGATAGCCACGGCTACATTCACATTTGTAGCCACCTTTCAGGTTGATACAGATTTGACTACAGATACCAGGGTTTTGACATTCATCAATATCTCCACAGTTTCTCTTGTCTACAAACTCAAACCCAGCTGGACAGTCACATTCATTTTTGTTGCATTCCTTCAGGGGCTCATCACCCCAGTCCTTGCAGTCTCTTTGCTGGTTACACACTATATTGATATCTACGCGTTCTCCACTTCTGCACTTGAATTTGCCAGGTCCAGAGCACTGAATAACATTGTTACATTTTGCTTCATCAGTGCCATCCAGACAGTCTCTCACACCACTGCACTGCCTACTCCCATGGACACAGTTCCCATCTTCACATCTGAACTGGTCTGGCCTGCAGGTCTGAGAAGGGCAGTTAATTTCATCACTTCCATCCTTGCAATCAGGATCTCTGTCACAGTCTTTTTCACCATCACATTTCCAGGACACTGGGATACACTGGGTTGACTGAGGACCACAGCTGATTTCATTTACCCGGCATGCTCTCATATGACACAGCTCAGAACTTTCGTCAGACCCATCTTCACAGTCCAGATCCCTATCACACTGCCATCTGTTTGGCACACACTGACCACTGTTGCACACAAAGTCAGATTCAGCACACATCTTCTTCACACAAGCACTCTCATCACTGCCATCTGAGCAGTCTTCACATTTTGTTCTAGCACTGTCGGCAGCAGTGCACAGGCCGGCGAGGGCGAGCAGCAGGCAGAGTGCCCCGCAGCACAGCAGCGCCCGCCGCCGCCCTGCACCTGTGTCACTTATACTACTCCTATTACCCGTGCTGTTACTGTCAGTGGCATCCTCCTGGTACCGTTTCTGTCTTTGTCGCCCCTTACTCTCCCCCTTTTCTTTTTGCCACTGACCAATCACCACAAATGGATGAGACACATGATTACTAGTTAGGAAAGAGAGTGTAACGTCTGCTATACGGCTGCAGGCCGTGCCAGCTGCAACCCTAGAAGCTGTTTGTGAACAAGCCTGCCGGTGGTCATTTGGCGGTGTAATCTGCGTCTCTACACTCCTGCCCTGCAATAGGGCTAAATTGTCATTAATAGTCTGTAGAATGTGGCAACCCCACGGAATGTTATCCAGAAACATAGTTATAACACCGATCTGGGGACGAATAGTCTTTTTTGCATTGCAAGATAAGCCTCTTATAAAAGGAATGCTAGAGAGAAGCAGCACAGCCGCTGCTGCCGCTGCCTCCATGGTTCCGTCAGACAGGCTGCAGGGTCCAATTCCCAACAGCAGAGTACTTCTAGTGAAGGTCTAAAGTGCTGAGAGGGCATGTGGAGAAAACCCCAAAGGAATCCCCAAAGCAGGAGAATGGCTCTGTGGGCCCACAAATGGTAGAACGGATGGCAAGGAAGGTGTCCCAGAGACAGAAGCCTGCTTGTCATTCCCGGCCATTGTTGCAAAGCAGCAAGTCCCTGGTGGCAGATGGTCCTCGTCAGCACTGCGAGAAGCCCTCTGCCACAGGGCCCGAGACCCCACTGCACGAGCTACCCTCCACCGGGAGAGGTGGCTCGCAACCGTGGGAGCAGTACCAGGAGTTGCAGAGCTTCTCCTCTCCTCCTCTGTGCAAAAAATAAAGGCCATGCAGGGAGCAGTGCAGTCAGTCCAGCTGGCAGCAGGCACCAGCACTCTTTATTCGGCCACTGACAGGCATCATCCTCTCCTTCAGCTTCTCATCGTACTCTTTTCTAATGTGGAAGGAAGGACGTCGGTCACACATCTGCAAGGGGTTGACGGAGTTCTGCAAAACCAGAAGAGAGTCCCCTAAAGAACTGCAGGAAGCAGCTGAGGCTGACCCTCCCAGTGCACTCCTGCAGGAACTGGCTCTGAGCAGCTGTGGGCTACCCTCTCCAATGAGGTCTCTTTCCAACAGCCAGCACTTTCAAGGCTTCAGCCCTTACTTCCTGAGCCCAGGGCAGGGCCTGCCTTTTCTGCTTGTGTGTGTGCTTCTGCTGAGGCAGGTGCCTCGCACAGGCTTACTTTAGTCTTCAGAGTGCAGGTACAGCGGGCACTCATCCCTCGCAGGGAGGTACAGTCCCTTGGCAGACCCATGCCCATGCCCTGCTCGCTGCTGGCTTTGCCCTTTGCTCATTGCAACAGCTCCTCCCGCATGGTAACATGCAGGGGAGCGGGCAGACAGCAGGCACCTGCCTGGCCAGGTGGGGACTGCAATGCTGCCGTGCAGGAGACCTGCACTGCTCCCCTCCCTCCCAAGGAGAGAGCGAAGTGCCTGCTTGCGTTTTTTTTTTTTCCTCGGGGCTCGGAATCCATGTCATACCTTTCTTCGTTCAAAGAGCAGCTTCTGCATCTTGGAATCATATTCATTCCATGCTTCAGCTAGACGCATTTTGATCCCGTGGGCCATCAGCGCTTGTTCCGGTTTTTCCTCTCGTAGAGCAGGCATATAGTGCTCTCCCTGCAGGTAAGGAAAACACAATCGCATGCAGCATTAGTCTCCGGAGCTTGGGCACAGGCAGGAGCACAGCGACAGGTGGGCAGCCAGAGCTGCTGCTTCTGCCCTGCTCTGGAATCTCCAAGGGGAAACGGGGCTGGGAAATGCCTATGGCGTACCGATGTTGCTGTTTTCTTAGCAGCAAAAGACAGGCGCTCATGGGGTTTAGTCTGTGGGTAAGCTGTAGGTTTTGGCTTCTTCAGCTCCTTCTCAGACCTCCCATGAATTGGTGACAGGAATCTGAAAAGACACAGCAGGCTTAGCTTATGGGAGTACACTTGGAGGCAGTTTCTAAGAGCTGGGCTCACAGCTCACAGCTTAGCTCCAGCAGCACAAGGTGCTTCTGCAGGAGGAAGACCACGACCACACCAGGGCAACAGCTGTCCCTTTGATGTTTCCAGTGCCTTTTGGCATGAGCACATTCGCTGCAGCCAAGGGAAACATCTCACTGGCAAAAAAACATCTGACTTCCTCCACTTGTGTGGGGAGGAAGGGTCACAATTGTCCCAGGGACTCACTCAGCCTCCAGCTGTGGGATGTGTTTCTACATCCCATGCAGACGCACACCGTCAGACACGGCCCCCTTGGCCCTTTGCACCCACAGCCTTCCCCTCAGGACCTGTGTCGTGGAAAGGCCTGGGAATGCCGAGAAGCCCCTGGGTTGGCATTGCACCCAGCTCCTTCCTGTGTCAAGAGGAAGGGGAGGGCTTCAAGCCCAGGAAACCTCAGAACACAGTGCAGGGGCTCAGGGCCTCCAGGGCTATTCCCAAGCCTCAGCTAGACCGGTGCACACTTACTCTGACTGTGCTCTCCTCAGGGGCTGTGGCTCTTCCTGCCTCCCCTCTGGTGCCTTCGGGCTTGCACCGCTCTGGCCTTCCTCATTC
Organism: Aythya fuligula; assembly: GCF_009819795.1. NCBI lineage: Eukaryota > Metazoa > Chordata > Aves > Anseriformes > Anatidae > Aythya > Aythya fuligula. The sequence continues at coordinate 28,521 of NW_022474015.1, read as the reverse complement.
TTTTTCATCCTCTCCATTAGCTTCTCGTTGTACTCCATTCTCACTTGGAATGAAGGACGTTGGTCATGCTCCATTGGCTGGTGAAAGTTTTTCTGCAAAACCAGAAGAGAGTCTCCTAGAGAACTGCAGGAAGCAGCTGAGGCTGCCTCTCCCAGTGCACTGCTGCAGGAACTGGCTCTGAGCAGCTGCGGGCTACCCTGTCCAATGGGGTCTCTTTCCAACAGCCAGCACTTTCAAGGCTGCAGCCCTTACTTCCTGAGCCCAGGGCAGGGCCTGCCTTTTCTGCTTGCGTGTGTGCTTCTGCTGAGGCAGGTGCCTCGCACAGGCTTACTTTAGTCTTCAGAGTGCAGGTACAGCGGGCACTCATCCCTCGCAGGGAGGTACAGTCCCTTGGAAGACCCGTGCCCATGCTCCGCTCGCTGCTGGCTTTGCCCTTTGCTCACTGCAACAGCTCCTCCCGCATGGTAACATGCAGGGGAGCGGGCAGACAGCAGGCACCTGCCTGGCCAGGTGGGGACTGCAATGCTGCCGTGCAGGAGACCTGCACTGCTCCCCTCCCTCCCAAGGAGAGAGCGAAGTGCCTGCTTGCGTTTTTTTTTTTGTCCTCGGGGCTCGGAATCCATGTCATACCTTTCTTCGTTCAAAGAGCAGCTTCTGCGTCTTGGAATCATATTCATTCCATGCTTCAGCTAGACGCATTTTGATCCCGTGGACCATCAGCGCTTGTTCCGGTTTTTCCTCTCTTAGAGCACGCATATAGTGCACTCCCTGCAGGTAAGGAAAACACAATCGCATGCAGCATTAGTCTCCGGAGCTTGGGCACAGGCAGGAGCACAGCGACAGGTGGGCAGCCAGAGCTGCTGCTTCTGCCCTGCTCTGGAATCTCCAAGGGGAAACGGGGCTGGGAAATGCCTATGGCGTACCGATGTTGCTGTTTTCTTAGCAGCAAAAGACAGGCGCTCATGGGGTTTAGTCTGTGGGTAAGCTGTAGGTTTTGGCTTCTTCAGCTCCTTCTCAGACCTCCCATGAATTGGTGACAGGAATCTGAAAAGACACAGCAGGCTTAGCTTATGGGAGTACACTTGGAGGCAGTTTCTAAGAGCTGGGCTCACAGCTCACAGCTTAGCTCCAGCAGCACAAGGTGCTTCTGCAGGAGGAAGACCACGACCACACCAGGGCAACAGCTGTCCCTTTGATGTTTCCAGTGCCTTTTGGCATGAGCACATTCACTGCAGCCAAGGGAAACATCTCACTGGCACAAAACCATCTGACTTCCTCCACTTGTGTGGGGAGGAAGGGTCACAATTGTCCCAGGGACTCACTCAGCCTCCAGCTGTGGGATGTGTTGCTACATCCCATGCAGACGCACACCGTCAGACACGGCCCCCTTGGCCCTTTGCACCCACAGCCTTCCCCTCAGGACCTGTGTCGTGGAAAGGCCTGGGGATGCCGAGAAGCCCCTGGGTTGGCATTGCACCCAGCTCCTTCCTGTGTCAAGAGGAAGGGGAGGGCTTCAAGCCCAGGAAACCTCAGAACACAGTGCAGGGGCTCAGGGCCTCCAGGGCTGTTCCCAAGCCTCAGCTAGACCGGTGCACACTTACTCTGCCTGTGCTCTCCTCAGGGGCTGTGGCTCTTCCTGCCTCCCCTCTGGTGCCTTTGGGCTCGCACCGCTCTGGCCTTTCTCATTCTTTTTCATCCTCTCCATTAGCTTCTCGTTGTAATCCATTCTCACTTGGAATGAAGAACGTTGGTCATGCTCCATCGGCTGGTGAGAGTTTTTCTGCAAAACCAGAAGAGAGTCTCCTAGAGAACTGCAGGAAGCAGCCGAGGCTGCCTCTCCCAGTGCACTGCTGCAGGAACTGGCTCTGAGCAGCTGCGGGCTACCCTGTCCAATGGGGTCTCTTTCCAACAGCCAGCACTTCAAGGCTGCAGCCCTTACTTCCTGAGCCCAGGGCAGGGCCTGCCTTTTCTGCTTGCGTGTGTGCTTCTGTTGAGCCAGGTGCCTTGCACAGGCTCACTTTAGTCTTCAGAGTGCAGGTACAGCGGGCACTGCTCCCTTGCAGGGAGGGACGGTCCCTTGGCAGACCCGTGCCCATGCTCCGCTCGCTGCTGGCTCTGCCCTTTGCTTCTTGCAACAGCTCCTCCCGCATGGCAACACACAGGAGAGCGGGCAGACAGCAGGCACCTGCCTGGCCAGGTGGAGACTGCAATGCTGCCGTGCCGGAGACCTGCACTGCTCCCCTCCCTCCCAAGGAGCAGGGGAAATGCCTCCTGGGACATTTTCTTCCCGGAGGCTCTGAACGCATGTCATACCTGCTTGTGCTCCATCATCAGCTTCCTCAATGTAGAATCGTATTGGTTCCACGTTTCGGCCTCAAGCTTTTTGAGCTTATGGGCCATCAGTATGCGGTGCCTTCTTTCTTCTATCTTAGCGCGTACAGAGCGCGCTCCCTGCAGGCAAGGAAAACACATCCGCATGCAGCGTTAGTCTCCTAGGACTGGGCACAGGCAGGAGCACAGGGACGGTAGGCAGCCACATCTGCTGCTTCTGCCCTGCTCTGGAATCTCCAAGGGGAAACGGGGCTGGGAAATGCCTATGGCGTACCGTTGTTGAAGTGTCCTGAGCAAAAGCCCCGTGCTCAGGCGTCCTAGGCTGTGGATGAGCTGGAGGTGTTGGCTTCTTCAGCTCCTCCTCAGACCTCTCATGAATTGGTGGCAGTAATCTAGAAAGACAGAGAAGGCTTAGCTTATCGGAGTACACTTGGAGGCAGTTACTCAGAGCTGGGCTCGCAGCTCACAGCTTAGCTCCAGCAGCACAAGGTGCTTCTGCAGGAGGAAGACCACGACCACACCAGGACAACAGCTGTCCCTTTGATGTTTCCAGTGCCTTTTGGCATGAGCACATTCACTGCAGCCAAGGGAAACATCTCACTGGCATAAAACCATCTGACTTCCTCCACTTGTGTGGGGAAGAAGGGACAGAAATGTCCCAAGGCCTCACTCAGGCCCGTAGTTGTGGGATGTGTTGCTAAGTCGAACACAGACGGACACTATCAGACATGGCGCCATTGGCCCTTTGCACCCACAGCCTTCCCCTCGGGACCTGTGTCATGCCTCTGTTCTAGGGTGCAGAGAGGTCCATGGGTTGGCATCGCACCCAGCTCCTTCCCGTGTCATGAGGAAGGGGAAGACGACAAGGCCTGGAACCCCAGAACACGGCTCAGGGCCTCAGGGCCTCCAGGGCTGTTCCCAGGCCTCAGCAGGACTGGTGCACACTTACTCTGTCTGTGCTGTCCTTGGTTGCTGTGGCACTTGCTGCCACCCCTTTGGTGCCTTCTGGCTCGTAGGCATTTGGCCTTTCAACTTGTCCTTTATTCTCTGCTTCAGTATCTGATCAAACGCCTTTCTCACAATGTGGGAAGGAACTCGCGTGCACTTGAGTATTTGGCAGAACGATTTCTGCAAAACGAGAAGAGAGTCTCATAAAGAACTGCTGCAAGCAGCTGAGGCTGCTCCTCCCAGTGCGTTCCTGCAGGAAATGGCTCTGAGCAGCAGCGGGCCACGCTCTCCAATGGGGTCTCCTACCAACAGACAGTGCTTTCAAGGCTGCAGCCCTTGCTCCCCGAGCCCAGGGCAGGGCCTGCTTTTTCTGCTTGCGTGTGTGCTTCTGCTGAGGCAGGTGCCTCCACAGCCTCACTTTAGCCTTCAGGGTGCAGGTACAGCGGGCACTCATCCCCCGCAGGGCGGTACAGACCCTCGGCAGATCCTTGCCCATGCCCAGCTTGCTGCTGGCTTTGCCCTTTGCTCACCGCAACAGCTCCTCCCGCATGGCAACGTGCAGGGGAGCGGGCAGACAGCAGGCACCTGCCTGGCCAGGTGGGGACTGCAATGCTGCCGTGCCGGAGACCTGCACTGCTCCCCTCCCTCCCAAGAAGCAGGGCAAAAGCCCACTTGGGGCATTTTTTCCTAGGCTTTCTGAAAACATGCCATGCTCCTTGCTCCTACTCCATATGCATACACAGCATTAGTCCCACATTTCAGCTTCAATCTTCTTGAGCCTGTGGACCAGCAGGGACAGTGGGCAGCAACAGCTGCTGCTTCTGCCTTGCTCTGGAACCCCCAAAGTGAAACGGGACTGACAAATGCCTATGGCGTACCATTGTTGGAGTGTCCTTATCACAAGCCGGGATTATGGATGACCGTGGATAAGCTGAAGGTGTTGGTTTCTTCAGCTCCTCCTCAGACCTCTCATGAATTGGTGGCAGGGATCTAGAAAGACACAGCAGGTTTAGCTTATGGGAGGCAGTTTCTAAAAGGCGGGCTCGCAGCTCACATCTTAGCTCCAGCAGCACAAGGTGCTTCTGCAGGAGGAAGACCACGGCCCCGCCCGGACAACACCTGTCCCTTTGATGTTTCCAGTGCCTGCTGGCATGAGCACCGGCACTGCAGCCTATGGAAACTTCTCACTGGCACAAATGGCAAGAGCACAGCGAGTCCCCTAACTCCGCCACAACACTTCCCCAGCAGGCTCACCTGGCTTGGTCACCCTGCTTCTTTGCATCCTCCTTTCTTTTCTTCTCTGCCCTCTTGGCTAGAGAAACCCTCCTCCGAGCCATCACCACCGGGTCCAGCACACTCACTGCAAGAGAACACCACGATGTCAGCTCTGTGTCTGTGCAGGGGAGCGGCAGCAGCAGAGCTGCTCAGCCATGCCCACCCACACTCATTGCCACCGCTGGGAGCCACCATTCCTGGGGCATTTTATCCCACACAGCTGCCTTCTCTCCCATCCCCCCCCACAACAACATTGGCTCTCCTGCCCTGCGAGGACAAAAGGAGAACACGCAACCCCCTGCCAGGAGCCCACTGGGACATTACATCTTCGGCCACCCATGCCCCAAGGCTGCGGATCTCTTCTGGGCTTGATGCAAATCGGTTTGCGTTGTGGGTCCTGAAGTATAAGCCTGCAAACAGGAAGACACCAGTTGTCAAATAAGGCACCATGTTCCCTTGGTGCCCCACACTAAGAAGCTGCTGGCAGGGTTCTTTGGGAGCCACTGCCGAGCCTCTGGAGGACACAATGGCCTGTGCGAGCGGAGGGGACCCACAGCTTCCAGCAGCTTCTTCCCGTGCTTCTTATGCCTTACTGCCCGACCCAACACAAGTCCTCCTCGCTGACCCCTCACACCCTCCCACCGCTCTCAGGGACCCTCAACTGCAGACTGGCCGCTTCATCTGCACTGCCCAGAAGGACTGAGCAGGGGGTCAGCCTGGAAGGCCTCCCAGGAATGAGCTGGTCCTGCCTCACTCTGGCAGGAGAGAAGCATCAAGAAGAGGCTGCACCCAACGCACGAGCTGGGCACCAGCTCCCCTGGCCAGTCAGATGTTATAGAAGAGAGGGTACTCACGTTGGTAGTGTGAGGAAAGTATTTCCACTGATACGAGTATATTTATTTTTGCCGTTGAACGCAAGCATATCCATCATCTTGGGGTTCTGCAATGGGACAGACACACGTCAGCAGAAGCCAAGGATATGTGCTCCTTGCTCCCAAAGGTAGCAAACGTTCCCACTGCTCAGGAACGTGGCTAGCTCTCCAAAATCCTTGCCCCACTTTGTCCTTTGGTGTCATTAGCCCCCAACACAAACAGGCCAAGGTGCTACCGACAGTTTGTGTAGCTCCTCAAGCCTGTCTCACCCAAAGGTGAGGCAGGCAAGGAGAAAGCAGTTTGAGAGAGCTTTAACAGCATTGCCAGAGCTGCAGGCTGCCCTGGAGACATGATCCGCTCACCGTGAGAAGAGCTTCACGCATATTGCGTGTGTCATCCACTTCCATCAGGAACTCGGTGTAATAGTTCATGGTGACCACTCTTCTTCGCACAGTAAGAATGCCAATGCCCTTGAAGAAGAATTCCACATCGTGTTTGTCCAAGAGGCCACCAGCATAGAGAAGCAGGGTCTCGTGGATGCACTGCTCTACTATTTGTGGTCGGTAGTAGATGTCTGCGGCAATTTTCTCAAAGTCCAGCGGATCAATTAGTGTCTCGACTAGAAAACAACCATGAAGGAACAATGTCAGTCCTCACTCAGTTCAGCAAACTCACAGACGAAGTGTGTGCAGCACCCAGCCCTCGCGCGATGCTGTGCCACGGGGAAGGTCCTTGCCAGCTTTGGCCACATCTCCAGAGCACAGCAGATGGGGAACAGAAGGCCAAGGGAAGCTCTGCCACCTGCTACGAGCATCCTGCTAGAGGGTGGGATGAGCTGCAGACGGGGCTGACTCCCAGGGCAGGGGCATGTTCTGGGATGCTGTATGTGCACCCACACTCAGCCTCTCCATGGTGCAAGAGACTTTGCTCTGCCGTGGCACAAGGACGACTGCATGGAGCGAAAGGCAAGGGCTGCAGAGGGAAAGCAAAGCAAAAATCTTCTTACTAGGAATTCTGCTCTCAGCACACTTGAGCTTGTAAAACATCTTCATAAACCTGCAGGGCTTGAATATGGGTTTGCGAACAACCATAGCCCTGCCATCCGCACCAGTGGTCTTCGCTGACACAACGGCAAATGTCCCGATTCCAATATTCACCGCCTGAAAACGCAAGCAAGAAGAGGGACCAATGGCAGTGCTGGGCAGAGCTGGAAGGGTGCTGGGTGACTTGCTGGCCCTGAAGATGGTGCTGTGTGGCCCAGGTCCAAAGGGGCAAGATGGGCCAGGGGCAGGATGTAAGGCTCACCTTCTTCTGCAACAGTTGCCTTCTGATGTATCTGCATGTACTATTCCACACTTGGGCAATTTCTGGAAAGCAAAAGACAGATCCCAAGATGCTGTGAGTTGGCAATGCCCATGAAGTCTGAAGCCCCATAGCCACAGAGGTGACAGTGGTGTGTGATCAAGCTCTGCCTTGCCCTCAACCAGCACTCGCACCGCTGGGGCAAGCTGCTGCACAGCTCCTGAACCTTGCCCAGCTTGCAAGAAGCCCACGCTGTGCCCAGGAATGGCCTGGGGAGGGAGGGGAGGCGTTAGATGCGCTTTGGGAAGCACATTGGATGCACTCAGGGCTCTCCTTGCAGACGCCAGGACCCTTCAGAAGACCTTCCCCCGGCAGCCCCAGCCGCAAGATTTCCACAGCTCATGTCCATCTTTGCAACAACAGCGCTCCCACAAGGGCCCCCCAGGGCCTTACCTTTCCTGGTGAGCTCCTTAATTAACGAAAGGTCCTCAGGCTTCAAGGGGTTGAACAGCAGGTAGTGCTTCATCTTTACCCTAGCCTTACAGAAGCTGGGAAAGACGCGCTCTTCGTGCTACAAAACTCCCTTGGCTCCTCCTCCTTTTCCTCAACACTTCCCAACCAGCGTTCTCTACCACAGGCTCCCCTCGCCTTCTGCTGCCGGCAGAGCAGCTCCTGTGGAGCAGAGTAGCGCTGGCGAGAGCAGCTCCAACACTTCCCAGGCCTTGCTGGGGAGTGTGGCCAGGCACGGCAGGGCCGGTATTTATAGCCGAGCCCCATGACATCATCGAACGCGTCACAATGGGATGACACCTCACAGGCCACCCACATCTTGCCTCAGCATGGGCAGGGGTGCAGAGGGAGGCCCCTGAGGGGGCGGTGCAGACACCTCTGCCTCCATCTCTGTAGTGGGTTTACGTGGCAAGGTTTTGGTAGCAGGGAACCATAGGGGTGGTTTCTGTGAGAAAGATCTAGAAGCTGCCCCATGTTTGGGAAGGGTCCCATTGTTTTCCAGATCTGAGCCAATAAGCGATGTTGTTTGCGCCTCTGTGAGAGCATATTTAAGACAGGGAAAAAAACGTTGCGCCACACAGCAGCCGGGAGAGTCAAGGGAGTGAGAGAACAGCCTTGCAGGCACCAAGGTCAGTGTAGAAGGAGGGGGAGAGGTCCCCTGCGGCCTGTGGTGAGGACCATGGTGGAGCAGGATGTCCCCCTGCAGCCCATGGAGTACCACAGTGGAGCAGGGTTCCACACTGCAGCCCGTGGAGGAGACCACGGTGGAGCAGGTGGCCCTGCACCGACGGAGGCTGCCGCCTGTGGAAGACCCCTGCCGGAGCAGATTCCGGGCCGGACCTGTAGCCCGTGGAGAGGAGACCACGCAGGAGCAGGTGACCTGGCAGGAGCTGCTGCCCGCAGGGGAGCCAGGTTGGAGCAGTTTGCTCCTGAGGGATGGACCCCATGGTACAGACCCATATCTGGAGCAGTTCTGGAAGAGCTGCTGCCTGTGGGAAGCCCACGCCGGATCAGTTCATCAGGGACTGCATCCCGTGGGTGGGACCCCACAGCACAGGGGACAAGAGTGACCGAGAAGGAGCGGCAGAGAAGAAGCGCTGTAGACTGACCATAACCCCCATTCCCCCATTCCCCTGAGCCGCTCGGGGGGAGGAGGTGGAAGAGGGTGGATGGGGGGGGAAGGTGCTTTCAGTTTCATTCCTTTGTTTCTCACTTCTCTAGCTTGTTAGTAATGAGCAATAAATCTTACTATCTTGTTATGCTGAGTCTGTTTTGCCCTTTACAGTAATTATTGTGTGATTTTCTCATCCTTATATCAACCCTTGAGCCCTTTTCACATATTTTCTCCCCATTCCTCTTTGAGGAGGGGGAGTGAGAGAGCGGCTGTGGTGGAGCTCGGCTGCCCACTCGAGCGGAACCACCACAATCTGTCACCTCAGCTTGTTACCATATGCTCCTGTTACTCCAGCGCACCGTTTTCTTTGATATGCTGCCTCCACCTTTCCAGCACCCCCACGTCCATTGCGATTACTGTTGTGAGGAGGACACATTTTGGACTTCACTCCCTTGTGTGAGGCTGCTTTGAGCTCAGAACTCCATGCAGGCTGAATATAGGTATCACCGCAGTGCCTGTAGAGAATTTGTTCAGCTCACTGCTCAAAACAAGACCCACAGCCTGGTTTTGCCAGGGTCTGCGCAAACCGTGTCCCAACAAGCTGGAGGCTGCAGTAAGGCTCCTTGCCAGTCAGGACCAGCTTAGTTGCATATGCTCCTTCAAAGTGTTCTTCCAGAGCACGGCTATCTTCTTCAGGCTGCTTTTGATGTTCAGGTGAATTCTTTGTTTCAAAATTAAGAGAATCACGGAACCATAGATCAGAGAGGAATCCTAGATCCTCTCAAGCAGGGCCACCTACAGCAGGTTGCCGAGGAGCATGCACAGGCTGCTTTTGAGGATCTCTGTTGGGGGAGACTCCACAGCCTCTCTGGGCACCCTGTGCCAGTTCTCTGTCACAGGTGTCCCTTACGCCCGAGTGTGGATGTTTTATTTTGTTTATTAATTTATTTATCAATTTCTGAGAGAAATACTTGACTGTCTCTGCCTGTGTGCAGGTTTCTGACTGGGGAGTGTGAGAAACAAAGATTGTGTTGTTGCAGTAGAATACCACTGAGTGTGGCTGTTTTATTGTTCGTTTGTTTGTTTATTCTGTTGTTGTTTTTTTTTTTTTTTCTTTTAATTATTTTTATTTTATTTACTTATTTATTTTTCGGAGAGGTACACTTACCTCTCTCTGCCTGCGTGCAGGTTTCTTACTTGGGAGACAGCGACCAAAGATGACAAGAGTTGTTCATCTCCTTAATCTGCTGATCTTATCAGCAAGGGTTAGAGGGAAAATGGGGTGGGAGGGGAGTCGGGACCTCGCTGTGGCTGTTCCAAGGGAAGATGCGGGGTATATAATAAATAACGCTGTTTTTTATTTTGTGCTGTGCTGTTTTACTTTCTCTTCCCATTGAAATCTTATTTTTATGTCTCAAGGGATGAACAACCGTTTCCTTCTTTGATCCTCCCCTATGCTGTGTTTATTCTAGTTTGCCCTGTCCTTCACAACACCGGTCCCATCTTCTCTGAATTTCCCCTGATGTCGCACTTGTGTTTAGGCTGTTAGTTTTCAGGAGGACACATTTGGGACTTCACTTCCTTCTGTGAGGCTGGGTTAAGCTCTGAATTACACACTTGTTGAATACTAATAGCAGTGTGGTAGCAGCAGAGCAGTTGTGCAGCTCAGTACTCAACTCTCTTTCTGCAGGGCTGCACTTCAGCCATCAGTCCCCCTGTCTATATGCAATACCCTCTTCTTGTCTTCCAAGCCAGTCCTTTCATCATGCAATTTTAAGCAGTTTATCAAGCATGATTTCCTCCTGGTGAACCTGAGAAGGCTGGGGGTGCACAGGGAGGTGGGAGGGGACACGGCCAGGACAGCTGACCCCAACTGGCCACAGGGATGTCCTATAGTATGTGGTGTCATGTGGGACAATAACGCTGGGGGGGTTGGCAGGAGAGGTCACTGTTGCTCTCTTGGGACCAGGTGGGCCTCAGTTGGCTTGTGGTGACCAGCTGCATTGTGCATCACCTGCTTCTTTTATTTGTGTTATTGTTTTCTGATTTTTTTTCCTTTCTTTATTCCTTTGTAAACTGTCCTGATCTAAACCCTTTTTTGTCACATTTTCTCCTCACTTTCCTTTGAGTAGGGGTAGGGTGAGAGACCGGTGTGGTAAAGCTCAGCTAGCCATCACTGTGAAAGCACCTCCTGGCTAACACTGTTTTCTTTTGCTAATCAGAATTTTCCCTGCTACTGCTTGTTTTTTGCTCCTGGACAGTTTGTTTTGCTATCTCATGTATTCCTACACACCCATAAAATTTTAGAAATCGATCACTCAATGCTGTTGTTCCCTAATGGGTTTGTAGTAATAACTGTAGAAGTACACGCCTAGCTTGTTCCTTTGGCGGTATTTCTCTTCCATTTGGCAGAATCCATTTTCCTTCTTTCAGTTCTGCCCCTATTGTCTTTATAGTTTTTATTTCTGCTTCTGTATACTTTTTCTCTTGTGTCCCTTTTTCATTATCTGATTCCTGTAGGGTTAGAACTACGTCATGCTTCCTAAGAGCTGCTTCCCTAGCTTCTTTATCTGCTAGGTCATTCCCTCTTATGTGGAAACCAGTTCCCTTTTGATTTCCTCTGACACGTACTACGGCAATTTCCCTAGGTCCTCTCAATGCGGGCAATATTTGAGTAACTACAGTTTGGTGAATTAGCCCTTTTCCTTGAGTGCCTATGAGTCCCTTTTCTTCCCCAATTTTCCCAATTTAAATTTCTGGTATTGCAAAAAAAAAAAACCACCTTTTCCTGTTGGCCAGTTGCTCCTATTACATTTACAGACTAATTAACACAGAGGAAGAAGCTCCCATAACCAACAAAAAAATTCAAGCCTCTCTCTTCGTTTCCTAGTTTTATTTCAACTAGTGGACCTGCTAGGGTAGATGCTCCTGGTCCCCGTCATTCCTGACTGTTGTAAGTTTATCCTGCAGCCTAAGACAATTTCTTTCTGATATCAAGGGCCGATTGCCCTAGAAAGAGGCCAGCCAATTGCCTCTGTTTGTTTTCAGATGCCAGGTCCATTTTTTTTTTTCATTGCATTTAAAAGTTGGCCCCAAAATTTGAAAATTCCATAGGGGTTCTTTTGGACCTTGTTGGAACAGATTCTCAGTTCCCAAGCTAACCAGATTTTGGTATTTACGTAATTTCCAGAGGGATTAGGGTCTCAGTGAGGGGGGTGGTCAGGGTAATGCAATCGTTGACAGTTCCCTGAGCGGTCCCATTGGCAATCTGAGCTCATGCATGAACTCAGGTTGTTTTAAGAGTTAGCACCTTTTTTGTTTCCATGACAACTCTCTTGGACCCCTCATGTGTGCCTTAATGAACAGGAGTAGTATCTGACCATGTTTACTAAAAGAAGTAGGCAGAGGCAGTGAGATTTATTCCAATGGGGTTGATAGCAAGTCCAAGCATCCTAAAGACCTCTAGTTTAGGCAAGAAAAAGGAATCATAGAATGGCTTGGGTGGAAGGGCTCTCCAGCATCACCTAGATCCGCCCCCCTGCCATGGGCAGGAACGCCACCCACTAGATGGTGTTGCTCAGGGCCTCATCTCAGTAGCTGAGGTCAGCCGCGTCAGAGCCGGAGCAGCCACATGCGCAGGCGCAGCGCCAGACCACGAGTGACGCGTCGCTGCCCACTGTGAGCAGGGAGGGGCCAGCAGCGCGGGAACACCACTCCACCCAACACTCACAAGGCGATTCCAGAGATCACAACGGAATCGCAAAGATTTTGGTAATGTAGTTGGAGCTGCTGGCCAAACTGAGAAAGATTTTTTTAAAGCAACTCCTTAAATATAAGATTGGGATGCAAAGTGGTACGCATCAATTTTTGTATTTGCCAGGATCACCTAAACCATTGTTGGGAAGAGATTTGTTAAAACAATCAGGAGCATGCATAACGTTTTGCCCAAGGAGCTCCAAGTAAAAGAGACGCAGCTTATCTTATCTTCCCTATGAGGAAAGGCTGAGAGACCTAGGTCTGTTCAGCATGGAGCAAAGAAGGCTGAGAGGGGATCTCATCAATGCGTAGAAATAGCTGAGGTGTGGGAGACAGAGGGATTTGGCCAACCTCTTTTCAGTGGTTTGTGGAGACAGGACAAGGAGTAATGGCCACAAGATAGAGCACAGGAAGTTCCGCACCAACATGCCAAAGAACCTCTTCACGGGGGTGGGTGACGGAGCACTGGGACAGGCTGCCCAGGGAGGCTGTGGAGTCTCCTTCTCTGGAGATATTTGAGGCCCGTCTGGACGCCTCCCTGGGCAGCCTGCTCTAAGGAACCTGCTTTGGCAGGGGGGTTGGACCTGATGATCTTTCGAGGTCCCTTCCAACCCCTACAGTTCTGTGATTCTGTGATTCAGCTAATCCAATTTTTAAGTTAATACAGGTACCAACAGTACTCTCCTGCCTAGTGAAATCCTGGAGCACATCTACCCCAAATTCAAAACTGACCACGTGTGATTTACCATGTTGGGCTTGAAAGATGCCTTCTTTTGTCAAAAAGTATTTGCTTTTGTGTGAGAAAATCCGTTAAATGGCAGAAAGATTCAGTTGTCTTGGACAGCGTTACCTCAAGGGCTTAAAATAGCCTGACGATGTTTGGTAATCAGCTAGCAAAGGAGCTTGAGGCTTGGAGCTCACTCCCAGGCAAAGGCACAGGATGTAGATGACCTAATAGCCACAACTATGCAAGAAGAATATATATATTCAGAGCACTATAAACTTGTTGATTTTTTTTTGGATTAAGTGGGTACAGCGTATCTCAAGAAAAGGCCCAATTCGATCAATATCGAAGTGGATGTCTGAGGCAATCTGCTCAAAGTCCAGCGGAGCAAGTAGTGTCTCGGCTAAAAAACCACCTTTTCTTTTTTTGCACATTGAACCTGGAAAAGCAGAGTGTTGCGAAGCACGGACGAAAGCACGACAGACACCAGTTGAGTCAGATCATGCTGCTCCATTTTATTGCCCGAATAGCCCAACTTTTATAGTGAATTTTACAGGGGTGGACAGTGTTTCACACAAGATTATTGGTCAAGAGCACTCAGACAAACCGTTAAGAAAATAACACCACCTGCAAGAAAAGAACCCCCCTTTTGATTAGAAGTTAGGAAAACAACCCCCTTTGTGCTTAACGGTCACGTAGACCTAGTCCTTGAGGCCAGCTGCTGATAACAATATTATCTGAGTTCCTTAATTGGGTGATGTGGGAGTCATTGCAGTGGGAGCTTCTCACAGTTACTCTGGCAGCTTGGTTTGCTCAGCTACAGCAGGCCCTGAGATTTCTAAGGCCTACTCCTGGTTGCTTATAGCAAGCTTAGATCGAACAATTATGCCAATTCCCAACAATTCCCCCGTTTTCTTTTTGTACAAGCAGTACTTGGTTTTACAGCAGATGTTAAATACATAACATAACGCAACTATATAGCTTAATCCTAATAACACTACAATTACTGTAAGCACTTAATGGTAACACAATTTAATAGTAAGTAACACAACTTAATAGTAACACACTTAAACCTAATCACTTGATGGTGATCAACACAACTATACAACTTAACCCTAATAACACTACAATTACTGTAAGCACTTAATGGTAACACAATTTAATAGTAAGTAACACAACTTAATAGTAGCACACTTAAACCTAATCACTTGATGGTAATCAAAGGCTGTTCTTGACAGTCCTTGAGGTGTCACAGCCCACGTCATTGTCAGAATGATTATCAGGAACCTCTTCATGGTCGTCTTCAGCGTGTACAGATTCTAAAACTGCTTCAGTCCACTTTGCAGTGATCCACTGGGTACCTGTTCCCGGCACCACTTCAAAATCCCTATAACATTTTGCAAGGAACCCTTTAACCACATTTATCACAATACTACGTGTAATGATGATTGACACCACAATGAACAGAATCCTTAATCCCCCTTTGACTAATCCCAGTAACCATCTATGCATTGTTTCAAACAAATCAGTGAACCATTGATTGAAACGATTGATACCATATTGACTCTTTCTCATGTGCTCTTTCAGGAAAATAATGAATTTGTGAGTTGAAAAGGTCTAAACAGTACATTCCCTTAAATTTCTCCAAGTGGCTACTTCAAACAATGACTCCGTACTAGTGAAACTTGATTTTGCTCAACCGATCACAACTAGCCCTGCTAGTTGCTTACAACTGACTCCCCGTTTTTCTAACAGCGCTGTAATAAATCCATTTCTTCTGATTCTTGCTGGCACCAATTTCCTATGCTTTTAGCCTGCCCTATGGCTATATCCCGGGATCCTGCACTGTGGCAACAATAACCTGAACTATGGCTATATTCCGGAATCCTGCACTATGGCAATGATAACCTGTACTAGGGCCATATTCTGGAATCCTGCACTATGGCAATAACCTGCACTAAAGCAATAACCTGCACTGTGGCAAACCTGCACTAAGGCAATAACCTGCACTGTGGCAAACCTGCACTATGGCAATAACCTGCACTATGGCAAACCTGCACTAAGGCAATAACCTGCACTGTGGCAAAAGCGCGCTCTCACTCACACAGTACACAGCACAATCACACATACAGAGCACAATCGCACACCCAGAGGCCTCTGGCACATCTCACTCTCAATCATACCACAACCTCAATCATACCACAAGAATATAATTTAGAATGATAAGCAAACAAACAAGTATTGTCTCTCATTGTGTTCCTCGTGAAATGACTTGCAACACTTTGTTTTAAAACCTTACCCTTACACAAATACTTTCAACACAAAATACCTGGACATTTAAGAATAACACACACAATTATTAACACTCCAGTTAGTATCCCTCCAGCAGCTGAAAACATACTGTTTGTCTGCAGCTTCAGGAGATCTTTGTCTGCTCCTGCGGTGAGCAGCTGAGAGTGGAGTCCCCTCCGAACAAAACGCTCAGGGTGCACCTAGGGGTGTCCACACCACAGCCGATCCCCGCAGCCGAGCAGTTGTTACGTGTGGCCGCAGATGCCACTCCAGGCACTAAAATTGCCAATGCCGCTCTAGCTGCAACCCCACACAATTCAGCATTATCATTGCAATCCGGTGCAAGCAATGCCCATTTATGTCTGGTGATCTCACACAACTGTAACAAGCTAGGAGCAAATACAACTCGTTTATCTAAGTAACATGGACATCTGATAGCATTTGCAGCAATACCTTGCCAGGCCCTATCCCCACAAATCAGAAAAACATCAGGAGGTAAGGCCAAAGCTGTACAATTGTTCCAAACACTGTAGTTGTGACCCCTTGTCTCCATGCTATAAACCCCTAAACCCTGCTTAGCAGCGTCATTGTAATCACAGGTGTTATTTGTATTTCTATACCCGTATGGCCCTTTCCAGGTTCCTGTAGCAGAATTCATCTGATAGCCACGGCTACATTCACATTTGTAGCCACCTTTCAGGTTGATACAGATTTGACTACAGATACCAGGGTTTTGACATTCATCAATATCTCCACAGTTTCTCTTGTCTACAAACTCAAACCCAGCTGGACAGTCACATTCATTTTTGTTGCATTCCTTCAGGGGCTCATCACCCCAGTCCTTGCAGTCTCTTTGCTGGTTACACACTATATTGATATCTACGCGTTCTCCACTTCTGCACTTGAATTTGCCAGGTCCAGAGCACTGAATAACATTGTTACATTTTGCTTCATCAGTGCCATCCAGACAGTCTCTCACACCACTGCACTGCCTACTCCCATGGACACAGTTCCCATCTTCACATCTGAACTGGTCTGGCCTGCAGGTCTGAGAAGGGCAGTTAATTTCATCACTTCCATCCTTGCAATCAGGATCTCTGTCACAGTCTTTTTCACCATCACATTTCCAGGACACTGGGATACACTGGGTTGACTGAGGACCACAGCTGATTTCATTTACCCGGCATGCTCTCATATGACACAGCTCAGAACTTTCGTCAGACCCATCTTCACAGTCCAGATCCCTATCACACTGCCATCTGTTTGGCACACACTGACCACTGTTGCACACAAAGTCAGATTCAGCACACATCTTCTTCACACAAGCACTCTCATCACTGCCATCTGAGCAGTCTTCACATTTTGTTCTAGCACTGTCGGCAGCAGTGCACAGGCCGGCGAGGGCGAGCAGCAGGCAGAGTGCCCCGCAGCACAGCAGCGCCCGCCGCCGCCCTGCACCTGTGTCACTTATACTACTCCTATTACCCGTGCTGTTACTGTCAGTGGCATCCTCCTGGTACCGTTTCTGTCTTTGTCGCCCCTTACTCTCCCCCTTTTCTTTTTGCCACTGACCAATCACCACAAATGGATGAGACACATGATTACTAGTTAGGAAAGAGAGTGTAACGTCTGCTATACGGCTGCAGGCCGTGCCAGCTGCAACCCTAGAAGCTGTTTGTGAACAAGCCTGCCGGTGGTCATTTGGCGGTGTAATCTGCGTCTCTACACTCCTGCCCTGCAATAGGGCTAAATTGTCATTAATAGTCTGTAGAATGTGGCAACCCCACGGAATGTTATCCAGAAACATAGTTATAACACCGATCTGGGGACGAATAGTCTTTTTTGCATTGCAAGATAAGCCTCTTATAAAAGGAATGCTAGAGAGAAGCAGCACAGCCGCTGCTGCCGCTGCCTCCATGGTTCCGTCAGACAGGCTGCAGGGTCCAATTCCCAACAGCAGAGTACTTCTAGTGAAGGTCTAAAGTGCTGAGAGGGCATGTGGAGAAAACCCCAAAGGAATCCCCAAAGCAGGAGAATGGCTCTGTGGGCCCACAAATGGTAGAACGGATGGCAAGGAAGGTGTCCCAGAGACAGAAGCCTGCTTGTCATTCCCGGCCATTGTTGCAAAGCAGCAAGTCCCTGGTGGCAGATGGTCCTCGTCAGCACTGCGAGAAGCCCTCTGCCACAGGGCCCGAGACCCCACTGCACGAGCTACCCTCCACCGGGAGAGGTGGCTCGCAACCGTGGGAGCAGTACCAGGAGTTGCAGAGCTTCTCCTCTCCTCCTCTGTGCAAAAAATAAAGGCCATGCAGGGAGCAGTGCAGTCAGTCCAGCTGGCAGCAGGCACCAGCACTCTTTATTCGGCCACTGACAGGCATCATCCTCTCCTTCAGCTTCTCATCGTACTCTTTTCTAATGTGGAAGGAAGGACGTCGGTCACACATCTGCAAGGGGTTGACGGAGTTCTGCAAAACCAGAAGAGAGTCCCCTAAAGAACTGCAGGAAGCAGCTGAGGCTGACCCTCCCAGTGCACTCCTGCAGGAACTGGCTCTGAGCAGCTGTGGGCTACCCTCTCCAATGAGGTCTCTTTCCAACAGCCAGCACTTTCAAGGCTTCAGCCCTTACTTCCTGAGCCCAGGGCAGGGCCTGCCTTTTCTGCTTGTGTGTGTGCTTCTGCTGAGGCAGGTGCCTCGCACAGGCTTACTTTAGTCTTCAGAGTGCAGGTACAGCGGGCACTCATCCCTCGCAGGGAGGTACAGTCCCTTGGCAGACCCATGCCCATGCCCTGCTCGCTGCTGGCTTTGCCCTTTGCTCATTGCAACAGCTCCTCCCGCATGGTAACATGCAGGGGAGCGGGCAGACAGCAGGCACCTGCCTGGCCAGGTGGGGACTGCAATGCTGCCGTGCAGGAGACCTGCACTGCTCCCCTCCCTCCCAAGGAGAGAGCGAAGTGCCTGCTTGCGTTTTTTTTTTTTTCCTCGGGGCTCGGAATCCATGTCATACCTTTCTTCGTTCAAAGAGCAGCTTCTGCATCTTGGAATCATATTCATTCCATGCTTCAGCTAGACGCATTTTGATCCCGTGGGCCATCAGCGCTTGTTCCGGTTTTTCCTCTCGTAGAGCAGGCATATAGTGCTCTCCCTGCAGGTAAGGAAAACACAATCGCATGCAGCATTAGTCTCCGGAGCTTGGGCACAGGCAGGAGCACAGCGACAGGTGGGCAGCCAGAGCTGCTGCTTCTGCCCTGCTCTGGAATCTCCAAGGGGAAACGGGGCTGGGAAATGCCTATGGCGTACCGATGTTGCTGTTTTCTTAGCAGCAAAAGACAGGCGCTCATGGGGTTTAGTCTGTGGGTAAGCTGTAGGTTTTGGCTTCTTCAGCTCCTTCTCAGACCTCCCATGAATTGGTGACAGGAATCTGAAAAGACACAGCAGGCTTAGCTTATGGGAGTACACTTGGAGGCAGTTTCTAAGAGCTGGGCTCACAGCTCACAGCTTAGCTCCAGCAGCACAAGGTGCTTCTGCAGGAGGAAGACCACGACCACACCAGGGCAACAGCTGTCCCTTTGATGTTTCCAGTGCCTTTTGGCATGAGCACATTCGCTGCAGCCAAGGGAAACATCTCACTGGCAAAAAAACATCTGACTTCCTCCACTTGTGTGGGGAGGAAGGGTCACAATTGTCCCAGGGACTCACTCAGCCTCCAGCTGTGGGATGTGTTTCTACATCCCATGCAGACGCACACCGTCAGACACGGCCCCCTTGGCCCTTTGCACCCACAGCCTTCCCCTCAGGACCTGTGTCGTGGAAAGGCCTGGGAATGCCGAGAAGCCCCTGGGTTGGCATTGCACCCAGCTCCTTCCTGTGTCAAGAGGAAGGGGAGGGCTTCAAGCCCAGGAAACCTCAGAACACAGTGCAGGGGCTCAGGGCCTCCAGGGCTATTCCCAAGCCTCAGCTAGACCGGTGCACACTTACTCTGACTGTGCTCTCCTCAGGGGCTGTGGCTCTTCCTGCCTCCCCTCTGGTGCCTTCGGGCTTGCACCGCTCTGGCCTTCCTCATTCTTTTTCATCCTCTCCATTAGCTTCTCGTTGTACTCCATTCTCACTTGGAATGAAGGACGTTGGTCATGCTCCATTGGCTGGTGAAAGTTTTTCTGCAAAACCAGAAGAGAGTCTCCTAGAGAACTGCAGGAAGCAGCTGAGGCTGCCTCTCCCAGTGCACTGCTGCAGGAACTGGCTCTGAGCAGCTGCGGGCTACCCTGTCCAATGGGGTCTCTTTCCAACAGCCAGCACTTTCAAGGCTGCAGCCCTTACTTCCTGAGCCCAGGGCAGGGCCTGCCTTTTCTGCTTGCGTGTGTGCTTCTGCTGAGGCAGGTGCCTCGCACAGGCTTACTTTAGTCTTCAGAGTGCAGGTACAGCGGGCACTCATCCCTCGCAGGGAGGTACAGTCCCTTGGAAGACCCGTGCCCATGCTCCGCTCGCTGCTGGCTTTGCCCTTTGCTCACTGCAACAGCTCCTCCCGCATGGTAACATGCAGGGGAGCGGGCAGACAGCAGGCACCTGCCTGGCCAGGTGGGGACTGCAATGCTGCCGTGCAGGAGACCTGCACTGCTCCCCTCCCTCCCAAGGAGAGAGCGAAGTGCCTGCTTGCGTTTTTTTTTTTTCCTCGGGGCTCGGAATCCATGTCATACCTTTCTTCGTTCAAAGAGCAGCTTCTGCGTCTTGGAATCATATTCATTCCATGCTTCAGCTAGACGCATTTTGATCCCGTGGACCATCAGCGCTTGTTCCGGTTTTTCCTCTCTTAGAGCACGCATATAGTGCACTCCCTGCAGGTAAGGAAAACACAATCGCATGCAGCATTAGTCTCCGGAGCTTGGGCACAGGCAGGAGCACAGCGACAGGTGGGCAGCCAGAGCTGCTGCTTCTGCCCTGCTCTGGAATCTCCAAGGGGAAACGGGGCTGGGAAATGCCTATGGCGTACCGATGTTGCTGTTTTCTTAGCAGCAAAAGACAGGCGCTCATGGGGTTTAGTCTGTGGGTAAGCTGTAGGTTTTGGCTTCTTCAGCTCCTTCTCAGACCTCCCATGAATTGGTGACAGGAATCTGAAAAGACACAGCAGGCTTAGCTTATGGGAGTACACTTGGAGGCAGTTTCTAAGAGCTGGGCTCACAGCTCACAGCTTAGCTCCAGCAGCACAAGGTGCTTCTGCAGGAGGAAGACCACGACCACACCAGGGCAACAGCTGTCCCTTTGATGTTTCCAGTGCCTTTTGGCATGAGCACATTCACTGCAGCCAAGGGAAACATCTCACTGGCACAAAACCATCTGACTTCCTCCACTTGTGTGGGGAGGAAGGGTCACAATTGTCCCAGGGACTCACTCAGCCTCCAGCTGTGGGATGTGTTGCTACATCCCATGCAGACGCACACCGTCAGACACGGCCCCCTTGGCCCTTTGCACCCACAGCCTTCCCCTCAGGACCTGTGTCGTGGAAAGGCCTGGGAATGCCGAGAAGCCCCTGGGTTGGCATTGCACCCAGCTCCTTCCTGTGTCAAGAGGAAGGGGAGGGCTTCAAGCCCAGGAAACCTCAGAACACAGTGCAGGGGCTCAGGGCCTCCAGGGCTGTTCCCAAGCCTCAGCTGGACCGGTGCACACTTACTCTGCCTGTGCTCTCCTCAGGGGCTGTGGCTCTTCCTGCCTCCCCTCTGGTGCCTTTGGGCTCGCACCGCTCTGGCCTTTCTCATTCTTTTTCATCCTCTCGAATTAGCTTCTCATTGTAATCCATTCTCACTTGGAATGAAGAACGTTGGTCACGCACCATCGGCTGGTGAGAGTTTTTCTGCAAAACCAGAAGAGAGTCTCGTAAAGAACTGCAGGAAGCAGCTGAGGCTGCCTCTCCCAGTGCACTGCTGCAGGAACTGGCTCTGAGCAGCTGCGGGCTACCCTGTCCAATGGGGTCTCTTTCCAACAGCCAGCACTTCAAGGCTGCAGCCCTTACTTCCTGAGCCCAGGGCAGGGCCTGCCTTTTCTGCTTGCGTGTGTGCTTCTGTTGAGCCAGGTGCCTTGCACAGGCTCACTTTAGTCTTCAGAGTGCAGGTACAGCGGGCACTGCTCCCTTGCAGGGAGGGACGGTCCCTTGGCAGACCCGTGCCCATGCTCCGCTCGCTGCTGGCTCTGCCCTTTGCTTCTTGCAACAGCTCCTCCCGCATGGCAACACACAGGAGAGCGGGCAGACAGCAGGCACCTGCCTGGCCAGGTGGAGACTGCAATGCTGCCGTGCCGGAGACCTGCACTGCTCCCCTCCCTCCCAAGGAGCAGGGGAAATGCCTCCTGGGACATTTTCTTCCCGGAGGCTCTGAACGCATGTCATACCTGCTTGTGCTCCATCATCAGCTTCCTCAATGTGGAATCATATTGGTTCCACGTTTCGGCCTCAAGCTTTTTGAGCTTATGGGCCATCAGTATGCGGTGCCTTCTTTCTTCTATCTTAGCGCGTACAGAGCGCGCTCCCTGCAGGCAAGGAAAACACATCCGCATGCAGCGTTAGTCTCCTAGGACTGGGCACAGGCAGGAGCACAGGGACGGTAGGCAGCCACATCTGCTGCTTCTGCCCTGCTCTGGAATCTCCAAGGGGAAACGGGGCTGGGAAATGCCTATGGCGTACCGTTGTTGAAGTGTCCTGAGCAAAAGCCCCGTGCTCAGGCGTCCTAGGCTGTGGATGAGCTGGAGGTGTTGGCTTCTTCAGCTCCTCCTCAGACCTCTCATGAATTGGTGGCAGTAATCTAGAAAGACAGAGAAGGCTTAGCTTATCGGAGTACACTTGGAGGCAGTTACTCAGAGCTGGGCTCGCAGCTCACAGCTTAGCTCCAGCAGCACAAGGTGCTTCTGCAGGAGGAAGACCACGACCACACCAGGACAACAGCTGTCCCTTTGATGTTTCCAGTGCCTTTTGGCATGAGCACATTCACTGCAGCCAAGGGAAACATCTCACTGGCATAAAACCATCTGACTTCCTCCACTTGTGTGGGGAAGAAGGGACAGAAATGTCCCAAGGCCTCACTCAGGCCCGTAGTTGTGGGATGTGTTGCTAAGTCGAACACAGACGGACACTATCAGACATGGCGCCATTGGCCCTTTGCACCCACAGCCTTCCCCTCGGGACCTGTGTCATGCCTCTGTTCTAGGGTGCAGAGAGGTCCATGGGTTGGCATCGCACCCAGCTCCTTCCCGTGTCATGAGGAAGGGGAAGACGACAAGGCCTGGAACCCCAGAACACGGCTCAGGGCCTCAGGGCCTCCAGGGCTGTTCCCAGGCCTCAGCAGGACTGGTGCACACTTACTCTGTCTGTGCTGTCCTTGGTTGCTGTGGCACTTGCTGCCACCCCTTTGGTGCCTTCTGGCTCGTAGGCATTTGGCCTTTCAACTTGTCCTTTATTCTCTGCTTCAGTATCTGATCAAACGCCTTTCTCACAATGTGGGAAGGAACTCGCGTGCACTTGAGTATTTGGCAGAACGATTTCTGCAAAACGAGAAGAGAGTCTCATAAAGAACTGCTGCAAGCAGCTGAGGCTGCTCCTCCCAGTGCGTTCCTGCAGGAAATGGCTCTGAGCAGCAGCGGGCCACGCTCTCCAATGGGGTCTCCTACCAACAGACAGTGCTTTCAAGGCTGCAGCCCTTGCTCCCCGAGCCCAGGGCAGGGCCTGCTTTTTCTGCTTGCGTGTGTGCTTCTGCTGAGGCAGGTGCCTCCACAGCCTCACTTTAGCCTTCAGGGTGCAGGTACAGCGGGCACTCATCCCCCGCAGGGCGGTACAGACCCTCGGCAGATCCTTGCCCATGCCCAGCTTGCTGCTGGCTTTGCCCTTTGCTCACCTGCAACAGCTCCTCCCGCATGGCAACGTGCAGGGGAGCGGGCAGACAGCAGGCACCTGCCTGGCCAGGTGGGGACTGCAATGCTGCCGTGCCGGAGACCTGCACTGCTCCCCTCCCTCCCAAGAAGCAGGGCAAAAGCCCACTTGGGGCATTTTTTCCTAGGCTTTCTGAAAACATGCCATGCTCCTTGCTCCTACTCCATATGCATACACAGCATTAGTCCCACATTTCAGCTTCAATCTTCTTGAGCCTGTGGACCAGCAGGGACAGTGGGCAGCAACAGCTGCTGCTTCTGCCTTGCTCTGGAACCCCCAAAGTGAAACGGGACTGACAAATGCCTATGGCGTACCATTGTTGGAGTGTCCTTATCACAAGCCGGGATTATGGATGACCGTGGATAAGCTGAAGGTGTTGGTTTCTTCAGCTCCTCCTCAGACCTCTCATGAATTGGTGGCAGGGATCTAGAAAGACACAGCAGGTTTAGCTTATGGGAGGCAGTTTCTAAAAGGCGGGCTCGCAGCTCACATCTTAGCTCCAGCAGCACAAGGTGCTTCTGCAGGAGGAAGACCACGGCCCCGCCCGGACAACACCTGTCCCTTTGATGTTTCCAGTGCCTGCTGGCATGAGCACCGGCACTGCAGCCTATGGAAACTTCTCACTGGCACAAATGGCAAGAGCACAGCGAGTCCCCTAACTCCGCCACAACACTTCCCCAGCAGGCTCACCTGGCTTGGTCACCCTGCTTCTTTGCATCCTCCTTTCTTTTCTTCTCTGCCCTCTTGGCTAGAGAAACCCTCCTCCGAGCCATCACCACCGGGTCCAGCACACTCACTGCAAGAGAACACCACGATGTCAGCTCTGTGTCTGTGCAGGGGAGCGGCAGCAGCAGAGCTGCTCAGCCATGCCCACCCACACTCATTGCCACCGCTGGGAGCCACCATTCCTGGGGCATTTTATCCCACACAGCTGCCTTCTCTCCCATCCCCCCCCACAACAACATTGGCTCTCCTGCCCTGCGAGGACAAAAGGAGAACACGCAACCCCCTGCCAGGAGCCCACTGGGACATTACATCTTCGGCCACCCATGCCCCAAGGCTGCGGATCTCTTCTGGGCTTGATGCAAATCGGTTTGCGTTGTGGGTCCTGAAGTATAAGCCTGCAAACAGGAAGACACCAGTTGTCAAATAAGGCACCATGTTCCCTTGGTGCCCCACACTAAGAAGCTGCTGGCAGGGTTCTTTGGGAGCCACTGCCGAGCCTCTGGAGGACACAATGGCCTGTGCGAGCGGAGGGGACCCACAGCTTCCAGCAGCTTCTTCCCGTGCTTCTTATGCCTTACTGCCCGACCCAACACAAGTCCTCCTCGCTGACCCCTCACACCCTCCCACCGCTCTCAGGGACCCTCAACTGCAGACTGGCCGCTTCATCTGCACTGCCCAGAAGGACTGAGCAGGGGGTCAGCCTGGAAGGCCTCCCAGGAATGAGCTGGTCCTGCCTCACTCTGGCAGGAGAGAAGCATCAAGAAGAGGCTGCACCCAACGCACGAGCTGGGCACCAGCTCCCCTGGCCAGTCAGATGTTATAGAAGAGAGGGTACTCACGTTGGTAGTGTGAGGAAAGTATTTCCACTGATACGAGTATATTTATTTTTGCCGTTGAACGCAAGCATATCCATCATCTTGGGGTTCTGCAATGGGACAGACACACGTCAGCAGAAGCCAAGGATATGTGCTCCTTGCTCCCAAAGGTAGCAAACGTTCCCACTGCTCAGGAACGTGGCTAGCTCTCCAAAATCCTTGCCCCACTTTGTCCTTTGGTGTCATTAGCCCCCAACACAAACAGGCCAAGGTGCTACCGACAGTTTGTGTAGCTCCTCAAGCCTGTCTCACCCAAAGGTGAGGCAGGCAAGGAGAAAGCAGTTTGAGAGAGCTTTAACAGCATTGCCAGAGCTGCAGGCTGCCCTGGAGACATGATCCGCTCACCGTGAGAAGAGCTTCACGCATATTGCGTGTGTCATCCACTTCCATCAGGAACTCGGTGTAATAGTTCATGGTGACCACTCTTCTTCGCACAGTAAGAATGCCAATGCCCTTGAAGAAGAATTCCACATCGTGTTTGTCCAAGAGGCCACCAGCATAGAGAAGCAGGGTCTCGTGGATGCACTGCTCTACTATTTGTGGTCGGTAGTAGATGTCTGCGGCAATTTTCTCAAAGTCCAGCGGATCAATTAGTGTCTCGACTAGAAAACAACCATGAAGGAACAATGTCAGTCCTCACTCAGTTCAGCAAACTCACAGACGAAGTGTGTGCAGCACCCAGCCCTCGCGCGATGCTGTGCCACGGGGAAGGTCCTTGCCAGCTTTGGCCACATCTCCAGAGCACAGCAGATGGGGAACAGAAGGCCAAGGGAAGCTCTGCCACCTGCTACGAGCATCCTGCTAGAGGGTGGGATGAGCTGCAGACGGGGCTGACTCCCAGGGCAGGGGCATGTTCTGGGATGCTGTATGTGCACCCACACTCAGCCTCTCCATGGTGCAAGAGACTTTGCTCTGCCGTGGCACAAGGACGACTGCATGGAGCGAAAGGCAAGGGCTGCAGAGGGAAAGCAAAGCAAAAATCTTCTTACTAGGAATTCTGCTCTCAGCACACTTGAGCTTGTAAAACATCTTCATAAACCTGCAGGGCTTGAATATGGGTTTGCGAACAACCATAGCCCTGCCATCCGCACCAGTGGTCTTCGCTGACACAACGGCAAATGTCCCGATTCCAATATTCACCGCCTGAAAACGCAAGCAAGAAGAGGGACCAATGGCAGTGCTGGGCAGAGCTGGAAGGGTGCTGGGTGACTTGCTGGCCCTGAAGATGGTGCTGTGTGGCCCAGGTCCAAAGGGGCAAGATGGGCCAGGGGCAGGATGTAAGGCTCACCTTCTTCTGCAACAGTTGCCTTCTGATGTATCTGCATGTACTATTCCACACTTGGGCAATTTCTGGAAAGCAAAAGACAGATCCCAAGATGCTGTGAGTTGGCAATGCCCATGAAGTCTGAAGCCCCATAGCCACAGAGGTGACAGTGGTGTGTGATCAAGCTCTGCCTTGCCCTCAACCAGCACTCGCACCGCTGGGGCAAGCTGCTGCACAGCTCCTGAACCTTGCCCAGCTTGCAAGAAGCCCACGCTGTGCCCAGGAATGGCCTGGGGAGGGAGGGGAGGCGTTAGATGCGCTTTGGGAAGCACATTGGATGCACTCAGGGCTCTCCTTGCAGACGCCAGGACCCTTCAGAAGACCTTCCCCCGGCAGCCCCAGCCGCAAGATTTCCACAGCTCATGTCCATCTTTGCAACAACAGCGCTCCCACAAGGGCCCCCCAGGGCCTTACCTTTCCTGGTGAGCTCCTTAATTAACGAAAGGTCCTCAGGCTTCAAGGGGTTGAACAGCAGGTAGTGCTTCATCTTTACCCTAGCCTTACAGAAGCTGGGAAAGACGCGCTCTTCGTGCTACAAAACTCCCTTGGCTCCTCCTCCTTTTCCTCAACACTTCCCAACCAGCGTTCTCTACCACAGGCTCCCCTCGCCTTCTGCTGCCGGCAGAGCAGCTCCTGTGGAGCAGAGTAGCGCTGGCGAGAGCAGCTCCAACACTTCCCAGGCCTTGCTGGGGAGTGTGGCCAGGCACGGCAGGGCCGGTATTTATAGCCGAGCCCCATGACATCATCGAACGCGTCACAATGGGATGACACCTCACAGGCCACCCACATCTTGCCTCAGCATGGGCAGGGGTGCAGAGGGAGGCCCCTGAGGGGGCGGTGCAGACACCTCTGCCTCCATCTCTGTAGTGGGTTTACGTGGCAAGGTTTTGGTAGCAGGGAACCATAGGGGTGGTTTCTGTGAGAAAGATCTAGAAGCTGCCCCATGTTTGGGAAGGGTCCCATTGTTTTCCAGATCTGAGCCAATAAGCGATGTTGTTTGCGCCTCTGTGAGAGCATATTTAAGACAGGGAAAAAAACGTTGCGCCACACAGCAGCCGGGAGAGTCAAGGGAGTGAGAGAACAGCCTTGCAGGCACCAAGGTCAGTGTAGAAGGAGGGGGAGAGGTCCCCTGCGGCCTGTGGTGAGGACCATGGTGGAGCAGGATGTCCCCCTGCAGCCCATGGAGTACCACAGTGGAGCAGGGTTCCACACTGCAGCCCGTGGAGGAGACCACGGTGGAGCAGGTGGCCCTGCACCGACGGAGGCTGCCGCCTGTGGAAGACCCCTGCCGGAGCAGATTCCGGGCCGGACCTGTAGCCCGTGGAGAGGAGACCACGCAGGAGCAGGTGACCTGGCAGGAGCTGCTGCCCGCAGGGGAGCCAGGTTGGAGCAGTTTGCTCCTGAGGGATGGACCCCATGGTACAGACCCATATCTGGAGCAGTTCTGGAAGAGCTGCTGCCTGTGGGAAGCCCACGCCGGATCAGTTCATCAGGGACTGCATCCCGTGGGTGGGACCCCACAGCACAGGGGACAAGAGTGACCGAGAAGGAGCGGCAGAGAAGAAGCGCTGTAGACTGACCATAACCCCCATTCCCCCATTCCCCTGAGCCGCTCGGGGGGAGGAGGTGGAAGAGGGTGGATGGGGGGGGAAGGTGCTTTCAGTTTCATTCCTTTGTTTCTCACTTCTCTAGCTTGTTAGTAATGAGCAATAAATCTTACTATCTTGTTATGCTGAGTCTGTTTTGCCCTTTACAGTAATTATTGTGTGATTTTCTCATCCTTATATCAACCCTTGAGCCCTTTTCACATATTTTCTCCCCATTCCTCTTTGAGGAGGGGGAGTGAGAGAGCGGCTGTGGTGGAGCTCGGCTGCCCACTCGAGCGGAACCACCACAATCTGTCACCTCAGCTTGTTACCATATGCTCCTGTTACTCCAGCGCACCGTTTTCTTTGATATGCTGCCTCCACCTTTCCAGCACCCCCACGTCCATTGCGATTACTGTTGTGAGGAGGACACATTTTGGACTTCACTCCCTTGTGTGAGGCTGCTTTGAGCTCAGAACTCCATGCAGGCTGAATATAGGTATCACCGCAGTGCCTGTAGAGAATTTGTTCAGCTCACTGCTCAAAACAAGACCCACAGCCTGGTTTTGCCAGGGTCTGCGCAAACCGTGTCCCAACAAGCTGGAGGCTGCAGTAAGGCTCCTTGCCAGTCAGGACCAGCTTAGTTGCATATGCTCCTTCAAAGTGTTCTTCCAGAGCACGGCTATCTTCTTCAGGCTGCTTTTGATGTTCAGGTGAATTCTTTGTTTCAAAATTAAGAGAATCACGGAACCATAGATCAGAGAGGAATCCTAGATCCTCTCAAGCAGGGCCACCTACAGCAGGTTGCCGAGGAGCATGCACAGGCTGCTTTTGAGGATCTCTGTTGGGGGAGACTCCACAGCCTCTCTGGGCACCCTGTGCCAGTTCTCTGTCACAGGTGTCCCTTACGCCCGAGTGTGGATGTTTTATTTTGTTTATTAATTTATTTATCAATTTCTGAGAGAAATACTTGACTGTCT